>NW_007246958.1:639375-675223 GCF_000164805.1 Carlito syrichta
CCAGGCGGGTCTCGAACCCACGGGCTCAGGCAATCCACTCACCTCAGCCTCCAAAAGGCGGGGAATTACAGGCTGAGCCACCGAGCCCGGCTTAGACTAAAATTTCAAACCATACAGCCACCAGTGAATCAGATTTTAAGCATGAACCATGAACTCTAGAGCCTCCCTTGAAAACGTCTCCAAAATTTCCTGTGAAGGAAGAAAAGTCCCCCTGACATCAGCATGGGTTCATTTCTCAGGTGAATGGGAAGTAATGGACATCCAAAGTTTTCCATAGATGGAGCTCACTTCTCCTCCTTAGCATCCAGGTAGCAGCAAAGACAGTGTTCCACCTTGAGTCTTAAAATCTTTATGCTGTTCTATGCAAGTGAAGTTCGTATGTCAGTCAAGAAGGAAGAAGAGGAGGCTGGTTTGGCCAGGGTGCCTGCCTCAGGGATCATCCTGGAAGTCAGGGGAGAAGGGGGAAGGGAAGGGAAGAAGAAAAAGAACTTGCACCCGGTCCCTACAACCTACTGGGCAGCTACGTTATTCCAAGGGTATTTTAGGAAAAGCAGGCAAGAATTGGAAGAAAAAGTAGGTTCTTCTAAGGAAAAATAAAAGGTGAGTAGCAGATCTTATAACTGTGATCACACATAAGGATGGAGGACAGCAATTGCGGCCAGGATATCTCAAGAGTTTCTTGGACATTATGCGAAGTGCTTGCTACAAAATATTTGTTTTCCTCTTCAGACTGCACTATGAAGAAGATACCATTACTATCCACATTTTGCAGTTGCACAAACTGGGTCCCAAGGGTTATCTAACCTCTAAAATGGAGCAAGAAATATGATCAGTTACATGCTCACTGGGACTGTAACATCTGAACAAACCAGGAGCTTAAGAGGACATAAAGATGCCTGGTATTGAGACAAGAGAGAAACGTCTTTTGTCAGATGTATGGATAATCCACGATTACAACTTAAGAAGCATACTATACCTGAATCCACACATCCAAATGAGTGCCAGGCTGTTAGGAAGATTCCCTACCTCTATCCCCCACCCCGCTATGTTAGTGCTGTAATAACTGGAGCTCCAGGAGGGAGGGGGCTTTTGCTTCCACTGAAGGGGATACTGGTATGTAGAAGGGAGTTCATTCTCCCTAAAAATTGTAGCCAACTTTTTCAGTGACACAACTACAACCAGAGATTTGAATATCGTCTGTGATGGCAGATGGTCATCTTGGGGAAAGTAGTTTCCATTTTTGGAAGTTGAGTCGGGTCCAGTGAATAGAGTAAATGTTTTAGCTCACCTTCAGAAGGAGAAATGACAAGGCCAGTTTTCTTGGTATGATCCATAAATCAACACAATTCCTAGAAAGGTATTCCAAAAACATTTTGGCAGGAGCCTTAGAATAAATGTATATGGCTTCCCGAGACGAGAGCTTTGGGGATAGTGTTCATTTGTAGGAATACTTTCTGATATTTCAGTAAGAAATCAGTTGCATTTTCTTGTGTGTCTTGTTTTCTTGTTTAGAATATAAGATCTTGAAGGTTGGGAGGTCAGAGTAGAGGCAGAGCTAAACTTTTGTTGATGGAAGCATTATTCGATGTCATTTCTCCTCTCCTCTCGTGGTGAGTCTTCCTCTCCAACAGCATCTCCATCTTCCTTTGTGCTGATCAAAATCCTTGGAATGAATTCCCAACTCTTCACCTCCCGCCACACTCTACGTTCAATCTGTCAGGAAGTCCTATGAGCTCTACCTTCAAACTATGCCCATAATTCTGCTCTCACAAGCCTACTGCTACTACACAGGCCACCTTCCCCTCTCATCTCTTACTGCCTCACCTCACTGCCTTTGCCTCCCATGGCTCCTTCCCTGCCTTGCAGCCCTTTCTACAGAAGGTCATGTCTACCACTCTTCTGTATACTTGAAATCTTTCAGTGGTTTTGGTGGTCGTTGGATGAATGGCCCCCGAAGATACCCATGACCTAATGCCCAGAGCCTGTGAATATGTTATCTCACAGGGCAGAAGGGACTTTGCAGATGTGATGAAGAGTATGGATCTTGAGATGAGGACAGTATCCTGAGTTATCTACGTAGGCCCAACCTAAGGTGTCATGTCTTAGGGATATGAGTATCCCTAGGAACAGAGGCCCTTTCCATGCTGAGGTCAGAGAGGTTGCCATGTGAGGATGGAAGAAGTGAGGATGGAAGTTGTGAGGATGGAGTTGTGAAGCGAGGAGGACTTGACCCCTCATTGCTGGCCTTGAAGGTGGAGAAAGGGAGCCAAGAGACAAAGGATGTGGTCAGCCTCAAGGAGCTGGGAAAAGTGAGGAAGGGGGGTCTCCCCTAGAGACTTCAGAAAGGAGCACAGTCCTGCGGACACCCCAGTGACACCACAGGTAGACTTCTGACCTCTGGACATGTAAGATACTAAATTTGTGTTGTTTTAAGCCACTTAGTCTGTGTGTTTACGGCAGCAATAGGAAACTGATAGAGTGTCTTAAACCACTTAAGTTAGATCCAAAGAGGTGAGCGCAGACTGCAAGATCCTAAATGATTCAGTCCCCGTTCTCTCTCTGATGTCAACCCTTTCTGTCCCCCTCTTGTTACCTGGCTCCAGGCACACGGGTCTCCACGCTCTTTCTCTGAACACATTAACAGGGCTCTTGTCTCAGGCCCTTAGACTTGCAGTTTCTTCAGCCTGGAGGATTCCTCCCACATGGCATCCTCCCTCCCCGGTCTTTGTCTCTGCCTCTCCCCAGGAGGGTTCCTGTAGCACCCTTAGTGAACACAGCACCCTCTGCTGGTTGGTATTTTCCATCCTTTCTTACCCTACTTGCTCTCATAGTGCCTTACTTCCACCTGACACACACTCAGACACATACACACAATTTTATGTTTGTTGGCTTGTTTGTTTTTATTTGTTTATGGTCTGCCATCACCCATTAGAAGGTAAGCTCTGGGAAGGCTGAGATTTTTACCCGAATTTTCTCTCTGGTATATCATCGGTTTCTAGAATGTGGCATACAGCAGCTGCTTAATAAATGAAGGGAAAGTGAATAACACAGCATTAATTGTCATTTGCTATAAACAAACCCCTTGCTATGAATTAGGAATGGTTGCTTGCTTTGGCCGAGCCTAAAATTAGCCCTCAATAGTAATTGTTCTTTTCTTTAGATTGTGATATTTGCATCCAAAGCCCAGAGACAGTATGATATTATTATGCCTGTTCCTGCAAGTGGCCTGGATGGTAACTTCTGCACAGCAACATGGGGCTAGAGTTCCATCACATCTGCTCCTCACTGGCCTGGTGATGTGGGGCCAAGCACTCTCCCCTGGGTCTTCATGTCTTTCTGAGATGGGGGCTGGACCAGATGAGGTTTCCTGGGCCACTCCCACCTCTAAAATCCTCAATGCCCACTGAGGATGATTGCGTAACCACTTGGCTCATTCATGGTGGCTAACTGTAAGGAGAGTTGGGCACCCTGTCTCAGGTGCCTTTGAGAGACAGATGCTCCTTTGTTCTGCCTGGAAGTACACCAGACTCCTGGGGCGTGGCCTCTCTCCAGATGAGATAGCACAGGTGGAACGTGGGTGTATGTCACCCGGTGTCCTCGCTGGGAAGACGGAGGAGGGAAACTCAAGGTGAGGAGGAGACAGACAAATAAGGGAGTTTGAGGGAAAGTGAAGGGAAGACAAACAGGTCATGACACGTCAAAGATTCTCAAATTCTTGGAGAGCAAAAATTTTGAATCTAGCTGAAGGATGTTCATGACAGGCCTATGAAAGGTCAGTAACTGAGTTAGGAAGTAGGTCTGGAACATGGATTTTGAATGAACTTCTTTAGACAACAGTTTGGCAAGATCTAGAAAAGTCGAAGATGCATATACACTGTGACCCAGCAATTTCACCCTGCTATAGACCGAATTGTGTCCCTGCTAGATCCATAGGTTGAAATCCTAACCCCTCCCGCCTAACCACCACTGATAATATTTGGAGAGGGGTCTTGGGGAGATAATTGGGTTTAGATGAGGTCATGACAGCGGGGCCTTCAGGATGGGATTAGTGGTTTTATAAGGAGAGGCACCAGAGAGCTTGCTGTTTCTGTCCTCTATCATGTGAAGACCCAGAGTGAAGGAGGCTGTCTATAGACCAGGAAGAGAGCCCTCACCAGGATCCAATCATGCTGACCCCTTGTTAACTTCCAGCCTCCAGAACTGTGAGAAAATAAATTTCTGTTGTTTAGGCCACCCACTCTACAGTATTTTGTTATGGTAGTCCAAGCTGGAGACACACTCTTAGTGTTGATGCCCTTGAGAAACTCTCCCAGAATGTCTTAGATTCAGGATACCACAGGTTAGCCCAGCTGTAGGGCCTGAGAGATAAGAATATTTACAGCGTCATTGTTGTAGCAAAGAGTAGGGACAAGTTAAATGTTCATTGACGGTAGAAGAAATATATAAATTGTGGCATATTCATACAGTGGAATACTCTACAGCAGTGAAAACAAATGAATTCCTCTTCAACACAAGGGACTCTCCCAAGTTGAGGAAGAGAGCTTGGGATGTGCAGTGTGAACCCATTTCTGACATTCAGAATCACATAAAACTTAATCATATATCATTACACATATCCATATATATACATAGTAAAGTTATTGAGAAAAAGCAAGATGGAAAGAACCCCACAAAATCCAGGAAAGTGTTTACCCTGGAGAAGGGAGGAAAGGCCATGAGAACGGGGAGGGCACACAGGAGTTAAGAGCATTCATAGTGGCTATGTGTTAGGTTGTGTGGTAGGGACATGAGTTTTGTTTTGCTATTCTATAGCTGCTATATGGTGTTATGTGAATTAATATGTATGCATAGAATATATTTCATCATTAGAAAAACAATTTAAGCAATGAAACAAAGCATCATAAAGCACAGGTTTTGGAGACAGGCCAACCTGGGCACTGCTCCAGGCTTTGCTACTCTATTAACTGGGGATCTAAGCAAGACTCTTCCCTCTGTGACTAATGGCACCTCCAAACAGGGATCTGAAGAGAAAATCAGCAATGCAGTGAGAGGAGCCCCCATATAGTAGGTGTTCCACGATGGGGAGTGATGATGATGAAGGTGAGTGAATAAGGCCTACAGAAATATTAAAATGCTTTCATTCTTATCAAGATGATAACAGGTGTTGCAAAAAGTTTAAACTGGTAATTAACCTGCATGTGAAGCTTTGTAGCTTGTAAATCCTCTCTTCCTTGGAGCTGACACCTCTTTGAGGCAAGTGAGAGCAGACAAGTTTGCAAAGGATGGATGGCCTAACAGGGATAGTGAGTCCCACCATCACAGTGGGGGATGTTGAACACAATGTCTTAAATCCAGCAGACCCCAGGTCAACACAGCTGTAGAGCATCTGAACAACTCAATGAATAAGCTCTATTTGGTGAATGTATAGGGAACCCTGCACCCTATGCTTGGGGCTTACCTGTTTCTTCCAGTGTAAATAAATGTTCATAAAAATGGACCATAAGTAAATCAGGAACACATAGATGATAGTTTCTGACTGCAATGCGATTAAGTTAGAGAGTAATAGCAAACACACACACACACACACACACACACACACACACACACACACACACACATTTAGAAATGGATCATACTTCTAAGCAACTTGGGGAATCAAAGAAAAAAATAATGTAACATCTAGCAGAGAGAAAGTTGTAAGTAGCTAGCTAGCACTCTTTGCTGAGCTTGGCAGGCCCTGGAGAACATGCCTATGTTGGTGATGTTTGTTCTAGGTCCTGCCTTTCAGGATTCATCCCCACCTAGCCTTCAAGTGACTGCTGTTGTCTTTAAACCAATGCACAATATATTTATTGCTTTTATTCTACCCCACCCCTCGCCGCCACCCCACACCACTCCTCTTTCTCATATAAAAATCTCCCAGCTGTCTGTCAGTGGAGGAAGAGGGCGGGTTTGTACCAAAAGCTGTGATTTGGGTGCACAGATGAACAAGACTTAGTTCTTGCCCACAAAGAGCTCCCAGTTGAAAGGGGGAAAGAGTTGTTATATTCATTGTATACACATATACACACGTAATAAAGGAATATATTATCCATATATTCGTGTAAATCATGGGTCCATGTGATGAAAGCTTCTGCAGAGATCTCCAGAGTCTTTGGGATGAAGAGAAGGACAGGACAGATGCCCATAGAAGATGTGGAGTGGGATGTGGAAACCCAGCACAATCCAGATAATGTTTCAAGAGGATTTGCAGGGGTAGGTTGGAGTTGCTCAGAAGGAGAAGTAGAGGAAGACAAATGGAAAAACATGGAGAAAGATAGGTGTGAAAGGGCCTGGTTAGTCTGGGGATCTCTGAGGAAAAGTGTGCTTGAACTTAAGGGCCACGACCTCCTTGTAGAGCTAAACCACCCAGAGGCCTTGGATTCTAGGAGTCCAAGGAGTTGGGGTTGTGTTTGTAAGAGAAGGGGAGTTGCAGAGTTTTTTAGGCAGGGAAGCAACAGGGACTGATGTGGGCTTTCTTTTAAAAACTGTCGCTGGCAGCAGAGAAGATGAGTGCAAGGGAGGGGAGCACAGAGGCTGCAGCAATGTGGGGTGAGGGGGGGAGTGATGAAAACATGATAAATGAACTCTAGGATGCTGGAGACTGATCCTCAATGTGTTATCCCTCCCCGGAACTTTCATATTTTGACAGAGGACACTATCTTAACCCAAAGGAATGAGACTCCATAGATGGTAATTCCTAGGATTATGACAAATGTACAAGAAAGGGGTTTTGTTGTAAGGGGCTCACAGGGGCCCTTAGGGGCATTCCAAGTGGGCACTGTTTAGGCATAGTCACTACACTGCCTTCTGTGGTGTCTTGTTTGTTGTCAATGTGGATATTAGAAAAAGAGTTGTAGTCAAAACTGGACAAAAACATAATTCAACCGGATTTGAAACAGCAAGCTCTTTCTTTACCTAGACGATCCAAGATGCAGATTAAGCCTTAGCCGACGGATACTGAGAGCATTCCCCCTTTTGCCCCCAGCAGGTCAGTGCAGTGCCATGATGGGTAAATCCTGGGCCTGGTCAAGTCGAGAGGCTCTTCTGCCAAGTCAGCCTTGGCATAGAAACTACTGTGGGGCTGCCATCTTGGTGTCTCAGGACTGGACGAGGAGCTGGAGGTAGAGGGTCATACTCAGGGAAGTCTCTTTGTTGTCTTCAGGTAGGGATCAGGGCTCCTGCCAGAACAGTTTCTCCAACCCTGAGCAATCATTGACCATCCTGACTATTGCTTGAGTGAGCAGAGAAGGTGCTCAGTGTCCATGATGATGAAGCTAATGGGAAGAGTGGTCCTTTCTGCCCTTGAAGTTGATGTTTGTTTGTTTCTACCCCTCAGGACTGGGTCAGGTTCTCTCTGTGGTATCGGGAACAAGTTTCCCTAAGCAGGCCACATTTTCACTTGTTATCTGCACACAGGTGTTCTTAAGACAGTTGGCTTAGGCTGGGAATGGGAGGAGGGTGTGTCCATGGCTCAAGGCTGTGACCTACCTGGGCCACCCAGAATTCCCACACTTGGCCTTGTGAACATGGTGTCTCATACACACCTGGCACAGTTTTCCCAGGCACCTCCTCAAACTTGCCTAGGGCACCTCCTCCCTATTCCTACATGCTTCTTTGAAAGCACAGAGGTGAATAGGACAGGTGCACGCAGAGTCAGCACAGCCCAGAAAGAGGGGAACTCAGATTCCCTGGGGCCTAATTTCATTGGAGGTTGGGGCTGCCAGCTGAGTCCCAGTGCCTGCATCTTGGATGACCGACAGAGTGCCCTGGTATCCTGGGTGGTGAGCCCCAAGAAGTCTGACTTCTTACAGCAGTGTCTTGGTTCTGGCCTTAGCCTCCCCTGGCAGAAAACAGCCTTTGATCAATCAGGTAGGCAGATGGACAGGAAACAGGTACTCTGGGCAGGAGAAGGGAGGGTCAAGTCCTGGTTGCTTCTCTATCTCTAAAGTTTTCCTCACATCCCAACCAAGATGCCCTCAGCAGTCCAGCCAGTGGGAGCCATAGTGATAGCTGCCTGGTTCTCCAGAAGGCTAGAACTTGGTGTGAGGGAAGCAGAAGCCACCAGAATCTCCTGTGTGCTTGACTCCTGAGAGAGAGGAGCTAGAGGGTGGTGGAAGATGGGTCTCGATATTTGTGGCAGGTACCAAGGAAGCAAAAGATGGCAACAATTTCTTCCCCTTAAATATTTGGGAGCATGTGTCAGCTTGGCTAATGGCTTCAGAACTTTCATGAAGACTCTGGCGCATTCTGGAATATGGACAGTTATTTCAACTCCAGCATTTAGCCCTCTTTTTGTGAAGTGGCTGAGAGAAAATATTCAGCCTCTAAAACCTGCTACACCTTTTTAATGTCTCTTCCTGTTTCAGTGTGGACTGGGACCAGAACCAGACTTAGGCAAACTGTGTAAGGAAGACAAACTTTTGTGATAACAATCATTTCTCAATCCCATCCAGGCTCAGAGGTGTAAGATTCTCTCTTCCACTCCTCCTTACCTTCCCTCAGTGATCTTACAGCTGGAAGGACCCTGAGGATACCCCTGAGTCCAGGATTTTTCTTTCCATACCCTTGTTCTCTCCTGAGAGGCATGACAGCTTTACTCTGACCAAATCCTGACCCTTGCTATGGACAGAATTAGGCCATTTTTACTTACATTCCTGCTGGTCAATTTTGTTGAGCTTTAGATCTTGTGTATTATGAAAATAATTTAAAAAATACATTTATGAATATAAAATTCTATTATAATAATGGATGTGTTTTTGTAGAAGTTTACAGGCAAGGAGTGAGGGATTTATAACTGATCCCTAGAGCAGTTAGGAATCAATCATCATGTCCAGGCTCAGGACATGATGGTTGATGCACATTTTGCCATGCAATCCTCTTATCAATCCTGTTGAGATAGATAATTACAGTCCTGTTTTACAGATCAGGAAACTGACGCTTGGGAGTTTAAGTGACTTGCTCTAGGTACCATAACTTAGAAGGGCAGGGTCAAGATTAAAGCCCATGGGTTCAAAACCCATATTTCTCAAGGTTCTAGGTGACCTAGGGAAGTGTCACACCCTATTATGGCATGTCTGGGACTCTGTCACACCATTATCAGCCGAGTCCAAAGTCTCCTAGTTCCTTTTCAGATGTAATGTTTGGTTCAGGTTTTCTCAGTAGGGCATCTTGTTCTCGACTGTTTGAGCTCATGTGGACCCTCAATCATGAAGCCTTCTCCAGACCTCCTCTGTTCTGCAGATGCCAGCTCTGTACTGCTTGTGCTCACTGCCTTCTACTGTTGTCCATTGTGGCTGTGCCTAAGGTCCCCTAGTGATGGCTTGGGCCATGCAACTTCCTCTCCCTCTTCTCAGGAGGTGACCAAGTGATGAGTCGATGGGTGAGAAAGTGAGGAAAGGGGAGACCAGTGGGGAGGGGACAAGCAATGTCCTGGAGTGAAGCATGATTGACCAAGAAATGATGTTGGCCAGGGCTACCAGAGTCTTAATCCCTGAGATTTAAGAAAGAAGAAAGAAATTCTAGGTTTGATGAAATGCCACAGTAGAAGGGTATTTCATGGGAGCTGAAATGATAGCAAAGACTAGACAGAGGTAGAAATCTAGAGGAGTGCCTTAGGCATCCCTCTTGTCAGTGGGTGAGGCAGGGGCTATATGCAGGAGAAGGACGTTTTTTGAACAATTGCATGGTGGTAGCACTTTCTAGTGTGGAGGCAGGTGGGGCTGGAACTCAGAGTTCCACAGAAGAACCTGAGAAGTTTCACATCCTAGAGCAGGCCAGGGAGAGACACAGAAGTAGACTGGAGAGTAGGGTTTTTAATACCTTTGCTTTCCCCAGTTGCCACATCCACTGGTTGGGACATCATCACTTCCTACCCACTGTTCTTCTAGAAGGGACATGCTACCTGATAAGGCAGGCAAAGCCACAACACATCCCTTGACAACCAAGAGCCAGATGAGGGGTCTGGAAACACAGTGGTGAGAAAGACCCAAGTGGATTCCTTCTTCAAGAAACTTACCACCACTAGTGCTGTGTCAGTATCTTAGGACAGTTGAGCCTTAGTTTGTTTATTCACTTGTAAGATTAGGAAATTTGTATCCACCCCAAGATATCTAGAAGATGTTCATCTCTTTGTGGACACTTGAAACAGGGCTAGATTACCTCATTCATAAGCAGACCCTGAACACTTACAATAATACTATAAAAAGGGTTTGGCAGTAGTGGGACACTTCCAGGGGCAGGGGCCACATAACACCACAAGGGTAACTTATCTCAAATCAGGTGAAGTAGGGTCCAAAGAGAGGCCCAAACTTTACCTGTACGATGACCACTTGTATACCTAATTCTGAATTGTACCTCACGTCTTTAAAATAAAAAAAGAACAAACAAACTATAAGAAGTTGAAAGGAATCACAGGAAAAAAAAAAAAAGGAAACGGGCCAGATGACCATGACTTTTTATAGGGCCAATGCTCAAAGTATGTTGGATACTTGCTGTTTCTCCTGGGTCTTGTCTCTTCTTCCTCCTGATCCCGCCTGATAAGAGTTAGGTATTTTTAAAATACACCGATTTTAAGTGCCTGCTGTCCTAAATTCTTTACATATATTATTTGACTGAATCTTTAAAATAACCCCAAATATTATCCCTATTTTGGTGATGAGGATACCAAGGTACCAACAAGTCAAACAAATTTCCCAAGGTCATATAACCAGTGAATGAAGAAGTAGGATTTGAATTCAGGACTCTAAGGTGTGTACACTTAAAGAAATTCTCAGCCATCACATCTGGTGGTGTTGTGGTTCCTCTCTCAGATTTCTTCTCTCATCTGCACAGGAGGTTGAGGTCACTCATTGGTGAGTGTATGAGTTGTCAGTTACTAATTCATTGCACTCCAGAGAGAACCAGGGAGTCATTGTTCAACATGACCTAGGGGGCTGGGCTTGGCATGATGAAATGAGATACTAATGTGAAGCATATTTGAAAAGCTAAAAGTATGCAGCATAAGAAAGGTGTGGTCATGGAGGTATGGGGCATCACCTTTCATGGAGAAGAATAACCTGAAAATCAGAGGGGTGAATCCTTGCTCGAGGCCAAAGATGAGGAAAGAAGAACCAATACTTGAACCTGAGTCTCCTTAGTCCTGTCCCTCCTAACTAGATCTAAATATTGAGATTCTGGACTCCAGGGTGGGCTGAAAACACAAATCTTCTAAATGCATGGCTTCTCTCCATAAAGATTGTAGCATTAGCAAAATAGGGATGATACGATTATTTCCCATTTGTGTATTGGGAGCTGTATCTACCATGCTCCAGAACGCAGGTCTGTGGAAATAGGGCTTTTGTCCCTGCAGGTAGAGTTGGGTCTGGCTCATGCCAGCAGTTCCTTCTCTACTGGCCACTTACTCGGCTCACGTGTCATTGTCACTTCCAGTCAGTATGGTGTCCAATTAACACAGGATTTCCAGACTAGTATGTTGACATAGCCTGGAACCTCAAAAACACTCTTCTAAATTTTACAAAACTCTTTCCAAAGGAGAAGTATCATAAACGGGAAACTTGGGAACGTAAACTGGCAGGTGGTGGCACAAAAGTAAAGACTGAAGTGAAACAAAATACAGAGAGGAAGGAAAAATACTCAAAAAGCAAACTTTTAAAAGCTTTGTTTGTATGTTCAGGTATTAATATTATGCACCACCTGGACCAGGAAGTATTTAAGATGACTGCACCGACCAGGAGACAAAGCGGAGACATGCACAGTATGACAAGACAGACATGGTGTGGGTTGAAGTGGACAGGTCCAAATCCTCTGCCTTTCACTAGTAGTATGACCTAGGCCAGTTATTTAGCCTTCTTGAATCTCAATTTTCCACAAAGAAGACAGGAGTCATTGTAATGACTAGACACAGGCGACTTCCTGCCCTTCAGTGATCGGAGTCTATTATTACTGTCATTTTACCAAAAAAAGGAGGAAAGAGAAGTTTCCTCACCTTCCTCACATCATCATCACCACCATCACTATCATCACTGTTGTCATTAATATCTGTCATGCTCTCACGAGGGTCAGGCAACTATTGGGGGTCAGGCACTATTCTAAGTTCTCCACATGCATCAACTCATTGACTTCCCCCAAGCCCATAAGTAGAAACACGAGACTAGAGAAGCACAGAGAGGTTGAGTCACCTCTCCAAGATCACACACTTGGGATGGGGCAGCAGTTCAGTGAGGGTGTGAGTCCTGCCAAGGTCATGCTCTGAGCCCTACCTGGGCCTCAGGCTGTAACCAGATGAGAAAACCAGCAGCCTTTCTGGTGCCTAGTGATTGGCAGAATGTGAGTGAAATAATTCTAACCTGTAAAGCAATATTCAAGCAGGAAGCATTGCAACCATGGCTTGGATAAAATATGCCATCAGCAAGCACCCCAACTTCAGAAGAATTTCCGATATCCTCCCCCATGCTGAGCTATGGAGAACAGAGGAACCTCACTGACTTCCAGCTCACTCCTGTCTCCCATCTTTCAGTGTCATCAGGCGGGCCCCTCATCTTGTCCCAACACCCACAGATGAGATGCAGCAAACTTACCACCCTTTGGCACTCACGCTGTTGGAAATAAACACAAGGAGGAAATCTCTGGTTAAAATGCACGCAATGTTGCTTTAAAATACACAAGCGCTTTCTAAGACAGTCATTTCACTTGGCAGTCCAGGGCTCATGGCTCCAAATTAAACAAGAATGTTAGTGAATTGAGCCAATTCATCCGCTTCTCCCCAATGTAAACGTATACACCGGTGTGGCCGTGGGGTTCTATGTAGAGCCAGGAAGTGTTTACACTGTGAAGGCTGAGCCTGGACAGTCAGGAGCTGGTCTCTCCTTCCCACGTTGCTCTTTGTGCTCAGTGGATTCTACACTTTCTTGTTCAGAGGGGGAAATTCTTACAGGGTGAGCTCACAGCTAGGGCTTCTGGCTTCCCAGCTCAGGAAGCAACATGTTTCTTGGGATGTCCTTTTCCTTCCTGAGGTTTGGACCATGGTTAACGACGTGGACACCAGACACCCATGAGTGAAAGAATAGGCAAAAGGGAACAAAAGATTTCAATACTCCTTCAAACCAAGCACAAGCGCCATCTTTTAGAAAAGGTGCCATCTGAAGGCTGGGTGTGGTGGCTCATACCTCCAATCCCAGCACTTTGGGAGGTCGAGGCAAGAGGATTTCTTGAGCCCAGGAGTTTGAGTCCAGCCTGGGCAATATAGCGAGACCTCGTCTCTACAAAAAACAACTTTAAAAAATTAGCTGAGGGTGGTGGTGTATGCCTGTATTCCCAGCAACTTGGGAGGCTGAGGTGGAAGGATTCCCTGAGCCCAGGAGACTGAGACTGTGGCGAGCTGTGATCGTGACACTGCACTCCTGAGTGACAGGGTAAGACAGAGGCTCAAAAAAAAAAAAAAAAAAACTAAACTAAAAAAAAAAAAGAAAGAAAGAAAAGAAAAGATGTAATGGAAAAACTTGAAAACAAAACTTTCAATGCATGAGCAAAGCATTGCAACTCATTTAACCTTCATCCCCCTCTGATCTTACTACATCCCCATTTTATAGATTATGAAGCTAAAGGAACAGAGCACTTTCCTAAATTCCCTGGGTTTGCAGTGGCAGATTTGGGATTCACTCAGGGAGTCTGGCTCCCAAGTCCATGTTCTCCATTGTCAGGTTTCCTCTCTGTGGCTTCACTATCCAGAGATGGCATGGGCAGGATTTCAGCTCTGACATGTCTTCTCTAAGAGCTGACTCTGCTGTGTAAGAGGTGTGAACTTGACATACTGTTTCATGTTTCCAGGTATCAGCGTCCTCCTGAAACAACAGTGAAATAAGGCTAAGATGATCCATGTTACAGATCTCGCAGGATTATAATGAGAAACAAATCATATAGAAAATGTATGTGAAGGAGGCGCATGGATTAAGAAGAGCAATTAAGAATTGCATGTTAATAGTGCTTTCTGATGTACAATGTGTTTTACTCATGATACTTACTCTTCAGGCCAACTTTCTTGAGCCAAGTCTTATCATTCCCAACTCAAATAAGAGGAAGTTGATACTCAAAGAGAAAAAGGACTTAACCCAAGGTCTTCTGAACACCTCTTCCATAGTACTCTTTCATGATAAGAGTTTATAGGCTTTTGGGGGGCATGGACCATGCCATATTCTTTGCTTTGTTTTATTTATTTTATCTTTAAATCTTCCTGATCACGTGGCACAGTGACTTGAACACGAAAAGGATTTAGTTATTCTTGACTAGAGGAATACTGAATGAATGAAGAAGAGGATGAGTTAGTTAGAAACTTGGGGAATGCAAGTCCTGACTGAGTTTTCTGATGAATCAAGGCTCATCCTGGAACAAAGGCATTGAACATATATCTGAAATGTGCCAGTTCACTCCTTTTCCCTCAGGAAGAGAAGTGTAATACATATAAGTGAATCTCAATTGGTTACCTAAGGATCTTGCAATATCTTCTCCTCGTAAAATTATGGAATTTTGAGAACTGGAAAGGATCTCAAAAATCATCTGATCCAGTTTTCTACTCAGCAGATAGATTCCTTCATCCTTGTGAAGGAATTTCAGTTGGTGGCTGAAATCCTAGGCTAAGCATCCCCCTCTATTAATTTTCACACCTGAAATTGGACAAACTGGATTTAGATACCAAACTATTTACAAGAAATGTAACCTTAAGCAAATTCTGTAAGCACTTTATGCCTCAGTTTTCCAATTTGTAAAAGAACAACTTTAATACTTTGTTTATTTTTTTAACTTAACAACACACTTGGATGATTTTTCCATATCAGTATATACAGAACTGCATAATTATTTTAATACATAGAATTATTTATTCAGTTTTCTACAAACATAGTCTATTTCCTATATTTTGCTATTGCAGACCTTCTTATAATAAATATCATTGAATAGAAAAAAAAAGTATCCTCGGGCTTTGTGGCTCAGCCTGTAATCCCGCGCTTTGGGAGGCCGAGGTGAGTGGATTGCCTGAGCCTGCGGGTTCGAGACCCGCCTGGGCAACTTGGCGAGACCTCATCTCTACAATAAATCAAAAAATTAGCCGGGCGTGGCGGTGCGCGCCTGTAGTTCCAGCTACTCGGAAGGCTGAGGCGGAAGGATCGCTGGAGCCCAGCAGGGCGAGGCTGCGGTGGCCGGGAGAGGCCACTGCACTCCAGTCTGGGTGACAGAGTGAGACTCCAACTCAAAAAAAAAAAAAAGAAAAGAAAAGAAAAAAAGAAAAAAAAGAAGAACTGGGCTCGGTGGCTCAGCCTGTAATCCCGTGCCTTGGGAAGCTGAGGTGGGTGAATTGCCTGAGCCCGCGGGTTCAAGACCCACCTGGGCAACTTGGCGAGACCCCATCTCTACAATAAAAATCAAAAAAATTAGCTGGGCGTAGTAGCGCGCGTCTGTAGTTCCAGCTATTTGGAAGGCTGAGGCGGAAGGATCGCTGGAGCCCAGCAGGTTGAGGCTGCGGTGACCGGGAGAGGCCACTGCACTCCAGTCTGGACAACTGAGTGAGACTCCAACTCAAAAAAAAAAAGAAAAAAAGTATCTACTTCATAGATTGTTGTGATCAATTAATTCACATAAAGCACTTAAACCAGTACCTGGCACGTAATAAACACTCTATAAATACTGGTTATTATTTTAATTTTTGTTAGCTGAATAATTGGAACTGTTAGAAGAGAAGAAAATGGAATAATTGGAAGAAGAGCTAAAGAAAACATGCAACCTATTAACAGAATAGATCAGTTACTATTAGGCTTAGCTATGAGCAACAACATAAAAAAGACAGTTGTTTATTTGTACCTTATGCTCAAGATTGGAGGTGGTCCCAGGACATCAGAGAGCCAAGCATCTTTAATCTTATTATCCCCAAATGTGTGCCTTCTTTAGATGATCTTCTGGTCCCCATAACTACTGGAGCACCAGTTATTATATCTATATTCTAGCCAGTGGGAAAGAAAAAGGTTGGGGAGAAGGGAGAAGAGAAGTAGGAATGGGCGCAACCTTGCTTTTTATTTTATTTATTTTTGAGTCAGAGTCTCACTCTGTCACCCAGACTGGAGTGCAGTGGCACAATCATGGCTTACCACAGCCTTAACTTCCTGGGCTCAGGTGATTCTTCTGCCTCAGCCTCCTGTGTAGCTGGAACTATAAGCACATACCACCATGCCTGGCTAATTTTTTTAAAAAAATTTTTTGTAGAGGTGAGGTCTTGCTATGTTGCCCAGGCTGGTCTCAAACTTCTGAGCTCAAGCAATCCTCCCACCTCAGCACCCCAAAATGCTGGGAATACAGGTGTGAGCCACTGTGTCTGTCCCAATCTTGCTTATTAAACTGCTGCCAGCAAGTTCCACATACCACTTTAATTCCAAGACAAGAGTTGAGTTATATGGTCACATTTAACTGCAAGGGAGGTTGGGAAATGTGGTCTTTAATCTGACATCCAGGTGCCCCCCAAAAAACAATCATGGATCTTAAAACTGTGGAAGAGAGAAAGAACAGGTTTTGGGGAATAATCAGCAATCATGGCTGCAGTAATCACCAGGGATTTGGAGACAGGCAGTCCTGCTACCTTTACTTTGGTAGCAGGGAGCCTCTAGGTCTGGGCTAACAGTGTGAGGAGAAGGTCTTTCATTAGAATGAACTCCTTCTCCAAACTATTGCCTCCCCCAACCATGGTCTAGCAGTCCCTTGCAGCAGGGTAGAGTCTCCCCATATGCACAGTGGGAAGTGGGCTTTGGTTGCCCAGCCCTTGGGTTAATGTTTCAGTAGTCTATGTGCCTTTAAGAGCTGCCTATCATATGTGACTTATGGAATCAGTTCATGTGACTTAGGCTGGCAAAGATCGGCTTGATTGAATTCTGAGTCCAGGTCAGACCTTCAAAGTTTTAGCTGCTTTTCTTCTAAAGGAAAAACAACAAAGACTTTCCAATAGGATTTACTAAAGCTCTTCTTCTAGCTATGTAGTGTAGACATTCTGGTTACTCAAACATCTGATAAACCACATTCTCATTGATGGGGGACTATCTGTACTCATTAGAGGTCCTCCTCTCATCCTGGAAGTGATCTGATCTCTCCTCCTTCCAACAAGTGATTGCTATCTAAAGTAGTTCCACCTGCAGCAGAAATTTTGTCAGGATACATGCTAATTAATTTTTGGAAATCAAAGCAAACATGGAAGCAGTTATTCTCCTTACGTAGAGGAGTATCTCTATATTTTTCTCTTTCTCTCCCTTCTTCTACTTGGAAATGCTGTGTAACATGGATTAGGAGTATTGGTCACCCTGTGACCCATTTCCTCAGGCTGAGACCTCCGAGGAAACAGGATGTGATTTGGACTGAAAGATGGCCCCATCAGACAAAGGTAGGACCGAGAGGGATTGCTGTCGTCACTGTGGCTGGTGAGGCACCTTTTGTTTTTCAGAGGAGCTAAACACATTCGTACAAGGGCGTCTCCTATCTGTGGTCAAGTTGTGGAATAGGTGGAGTTGATTTCAATATCCACCAGTTCTACTCCATTCAACCTCTTACTTCCTCCAGGGCTCCCAAGACTCAGGGGTTGGTCTGGCAACCTCGTGCTCTGCCAATCTCTGCCTCAAGTGCCTAGCAGTCTCCCATTCTCCTAAATGTTTCTTAACTACCCTGTCATCAACTTCTCCAACCCCTCTTAGCACTTTTGTGGGGACTGGGCTAGTAACAGATGAATGAGTATTACTAAAATGTTGACTTCACAGAAATGGGAGGGGAAAATGTGATTGGGGTAATAAGACGAATGTTAGGACTTAAGAAAAATCATTAAGGTTTGCTTCAAGAGTTTAAGATCCCACAGGTAGTAAGTTGTTGAGGTGGAGTTCAACTTTGGATTTTCTGCTGATCACTATCCCTGGTTCCAAGGGGGATTTCAGAAAAGTCAACAGGGTCACTAGGGATACTTGGGGACCTCTGGATCTTTCAGAGTACACCCTGGCCCTCCCTAACAGGCTGGCTCTGTTCTTCAGGTTGGGCCTGGGCTCAGGAGTGAGCCTCCAGGATAAGCTAAATTCACCTTGACTCTACCTGGGAAGAAAGCTGACCAGGAATCACAGAACTCTGGATGTGAACAGATGCAGGTTTTTGTAGGATAAATAGGAATGAGGCTGGGACAACTTTTCCACTTCTTTCTTCTCCTCGACTCAACCCGAAAGTACGTCAAATAATGTGGTTTCAGCTCCGTTTAGCTTCTTTCAACCTGAAAGTCAAAGCTTTTCTCCAAAGGAGGGAAACCTGCATGAACTGAAACTGAAATAAGTTAACTCAAACCCCTGTGAACTGAAACTGTCAAATTTCACACAGCTCCAATTCATTTTTCTCTTCTCCCTTCCACCCCCATACCCCAAATCACATTCATTCAGGGAACAAGTCAGATTTCGATGTTTTTCCAATTGCCAGGCTCAAAAAACCATCCAGTCACCAAACTTATGTTCTATAGCTATACATTGGCTAAAAGCAGCAAGGAATTATGCTTGGGTTTGACTTGTTGGGCTATGTAAACAGGTGATTTCATTCAGGGTAGAAAACCCTCCACATAGAGTGCTGGAAACATTCCCAGGATACCTGGGTTATTGGAAGGCTTTTCAGGGTTGGTAAGAAAATATCTGCTTTCATTCCAGCCCTTTCTCAAGCATCTCTTCTGTCCCATGAGAAGACAGAAACAGAAGATTTATCCAAAGAAGGCCGGTCTGAGGGCCTCACCCTGATGTGATTAAAGAAAATGGCTAAGGCAAGTAGAGTTCATCTGACACTGGAAAAACCAGTGGGTGACATGGAATGGGATTTGGAAGCTTCCATGCAGCAGTTGCCTCCAAAATATCCCTACCATAGCCTCAAATGCCCACTATCAAGATCCAAAGGGAGTCATCAGATCCAGGAAGTGGGCTGAACATAGAAGCCTACTGATTGCAGGAGCAACTCTCTGCTTCCTTTGGGCCACATGAGTAAAAAAGACACATTTTACTGCACAGAAAAATGTGTAAGGTAGAAATTCATTGTCATTTGGATGGGTTTCTTTGGCTAGGAAACCCATACATTATTTGAGTCCTCTATCAATTCAGGAGGGCAAGAGAAGGAGTCTGAAGGGAGAAAGGGAATCAGATGAAGTGGAAAAATATTTGATTTAGTCTATTTTGCAAAAGTACTTCCACAGGTGTCATTTCAACTCATTTTCCCAGTAAATGTTTACCAATGGCAATTCTGAAACTCAGAGAGAAGCCCATGGTCAACTTCTTAGGAAGTGGCTGAGCTGGGAATCAAACTCTCTTCTCTTCGATTCTAAAATCCATACTCCTTCTGTAGCTTCAGTGTACTCTTTATAAAGGAAGGAATTTTTCAAGCTCACCCAGGACAGTCTGCCCATTTTATGGAAGAACAAGCTGAGGCCCGAACAGTAAAACCATCCAGCCATTGATGTCAGAGCAGAAGACCATGTTTCTTGATTACTAGACCATGACTCTTTCAGCACACCACATTCTTACAACAAAGAGAATCAAAGTCCCTTTGAAAAGGTCGATTAAAAATACCAGAGTATGAGTATGGGGTGGAGAGGAGAGTGATTTTATTGTAGTCATTATCGGGGGGGAAATTATATATGAGGCTTCTTGCCACAAACTTTCATTATTATAAACAGAATATTTTTGCTGCAAAAATGAACCTAGCATAGTGCATACTGAAATACTTTATGAATAAGACTTTCTATAGGTGTGAATTAAAAATACCATGGCCAAGATGATTCTAATGTGTAGCTAGAAATGAGAGCAACTGCTAAAGCTCATTAAGAGTCTTTCGTTAACTTCTTTGCCTTTAAACTCACCTTAGACTAAATAAAAGTGTTATATTTATTAATTGTTTTTGAGTTGGGGTGTCACTCTGTCACTCAGGCTGGAGTGCAGTGGCATGATCATGGCTCACCAAAACCTCAAACTCCTGGGCTGGGACTACAGGCAGGTACCACCGTGCCTGGCTAATTTTTAAAATTTTTTATAATGATGAGGTCTTGCTATGTTGCCTAGGCTGGACTTAAACTCCTAGGTTCAAGCAATCCTCTCCTCTCAGCTTCCCAAAGTGCTGGGATTGCAGGCATGAGCCATGATGCCCGGCCTATAAAAGTATCTTAAAGCGAACTTACTGTTATAATTTAGGCTGTGAATTAAGATCTTGGATTTGTCAGGTGCTATCTGCAGAATTTCAGAGATTGGCTAGACTACAGCTGTGTGTATATTTCACCTTGGCTGTAGCCCATGTTACGCTTAAAGCTGGCATAACTCACAGTGCATATGGTGAGAGGAGAAATTCTACTGTAAGCGCCCTTCTGACCCTGAGATTATATGATTTAGCATGTGTATATGTGTGTTATATCACACACCCACATCTTTATACATAAAACATAGATACCTGCATACTTCTTAACTGAAATGATTGTAGGTTTGTCTTTTTTTTTTTCTTTTACAGAGTCAATGATTTCTAAGAAATGTGACATTATTTCTGGGGGGAGATTTCTTGCCTTTTCCCCAACCCTGGTGAAGATCTTGCTTGAAACAATACATCTTCTGTGAAGCACTCTCCACAGAAGGTTATGGAAATAAATCTTCCCTCTCACCACTGGAGCTGAAGTCAAACCGAGTAGAGCACAGAGGATTTGGAAGGATTGACACTCAAAGGAAGAAGGAAAACTGTCCTGAAAGCAGCCTTGATGGGGGGAGGGCCCAGAATTCTTTTCTGGCACCGCTAGGATGTGAGTTAAGGCAAAAATAAAGATGAATACAGAGCCTCCGCTTAGTAAATCTTCAGCTCTCACTCTTCATGTCCCTTTAGTGCAGAGTCACAATAGCACGACTGGGAATGTAGGGCTCTGCTTTGTGGGTGTGCCAACTGGGGCCAGTTCGCAACATGTGCTCTAGGGAGGAGACTTGTTCCAGCTCCGTGGCCAGGTCTAGGCCTGGTGAGTCTCCGGGTTGAGCCCGGCAGGCAGGGGAGCGGGATCTTCAATGTGGGCAGGCGGGGGCGGGGGGGGGGCGGAATCTCTAAGACACCCCACACTTATCCGGCTGTGCACATCCATTCAGATGAAGCCGTTTGTTCTGAACTGTTTGGGCTAGAAACAGGGTGGAAGAGCCTGCTGGGTGAAAGACACCCTTTATCAATGAAGACAAGCTGTAAATTACATCTGCTTTATTGAATTATTTTAAAGTCACCTTCCTTATCACTTTGTTGAATAGTGCCTGCTTCCTGCACGCTCCTGGTCCCCCAACAGGCTTTCTCTTCCTTTTTGCCACATCACATGTTGCCTTTGTGCCCACACATTTGTTTGTCTGTTTGTTATGGTATTTCTCCTTGTTCCTAGGTAAGGTCCTCGTCATCGTGGGGATTTTGTCTGTTTTGTTCCCAAGCCTCTAGAACAGATGGCACATAGTAGGCACTTAGTCGATACTTGCAGATTCAAGAATGAAAGAAAGCGCTTACTGTGAGGCAGGTACTGTGCTAGGTGCTTCCTAAAATAATAGAACCTGCCTGGAGGGGATGTTTTCTAATCCTGAAAACATCCCCTCCAGGCAGGTTCTGTTATTATCCCCGCTTTACACAAGAAGAAACCAAGGCTTAATGAATTGAATTGATTGCCAGAGGCTGGCCAAGCATCTTGACAGGTTAGTCCCCCAAAGGTCACTGGCAAAGGCACAAAGTCAGGCAGGCAGGCAGTTGCCCTCTTGCTCCCGTTCTGGCCCCCTCTGTGGTGACGGCTTGGGCTTCCAGAAATTTCTTTGAAGGAGAAGCTCTGCACTCTGTGGTTCTTGAGGCACTTTCTGGCCTTGCTGTGGGTTCCTGCAACCTGAAGTTCCAAACAGAGGCGTTTGCTAATTTCCTGAAGAAAGCTCCAGGAAGTCTTGTCCTCTGGTAAAAGCTGTTCACAGTAGGTGAGAAAAAGGGAAGTTTTCAGACCACCACACACTTGGAGGTTTCATTTTCAGTGTTGTGTGGAGCTGACAAATAAACCTATCTGAGTTGGCTCTCCTTCCCTCTCCCCTTTTGCCCCACCCCCTGCTTCTCCTCTTCCAGATTCATGTGAATGTTTTGGTTAACTTTATCCCCTCCTGTGTTATTGTTGTTGTACCACATATTAATGTGGGGCTTCTGTAGCCGAGAGGAGTATGGTTGAGTTACAGTAACAAGCTACAAGCTGAAGGAAAGTGCTGCGGTTTTTGGCTGGTCCAGTCCCAGATATACACCCTCACATCTGGACAAGAGATCATGTGACAGCTTGAAAAGCCAGAAACATATCCTGGATGCCATAAAAAATGGGTTCTGTTAGATTAAAAAGGCTTTAAATACTGGCTCAGCTGGTTTAGGGTCTCTTTCTCTCTCTCTCTCCCCCTCTCTCAATTGTTCTGGAATGTGTTATAAGATTTGCGATTGCTGAATACTTAATTTAATATTGTGAGCCCATCGTATGGTAAATTTGTTTGCATGTTTTTCTGAAGTCCAGCCAGCCCTTCTCAGTTTCCCTAATTTAAGGCATGGCTTGTTGCTTTGGGATCAAAACTTGGTGTCCTAGTAATAAACACTCGAGAATAGAAAGAGAATCTCTGCCTATCCCACCCCCATCCACTTGCCAACACCACCCTCGGGTTCCCCTACCCCTGGCCAAAGCATGCCTTCCTTTTACAATGTTTAGGAAAGCGCCTGTAGGGTAATAAGCTTCAAAATATTATTGGTGAAGAGAAATGTCATAGTTCTCTTTGGATGGAGTCCAGAACAGATTGGAAATAAAAAGTTTCTTGAGATGAACGGATGTGAAACACCAAAATATGGTCAAGACTCTATTCCTGCAACTCAGAAAAAAAAACTATTTTCTTTTTCTTACGCAAATAAAACATTCTTGTGTTGCCCACTGGACATATCTTTCTCCCTGATTTACCAAGATTGCAGAAACCAGGATTAAACAAGGCGCCCATTCCAAAACCAAAAATCTGTTTTGTCAAACTATCAAAGAGAGAATGACTTTGGAAGCAAGCATGTGATCAAAAGACAAGATAGGATGATAGTGGCCAATTTCTTTAAAAAGAATAAACAGCCAATGAAGCAGAGTTTATTATCTATTGGTGATGGTTTTATTTATTTGTTTGTTTTTTAACTTAGGAAAATACAATAGAAGTAGTACTGGCAAAATACCACTAACTCTGGGTTTTTTAAAGCATGTGCAGTCATCTTATTTTAACATATTAATGAGTTCAGCGTTTCTCCTATAAGCAAGAACCTTGTTTGTCCTGCTCACTGCTGAGATTCAGCATCTAGAACAAGGTCTCACCCAACACGGTTGCCCAGCTTCATGTTGAATATCTTTGTTTGCCCTTCCAGATCCACTCCCTCCCCACCATCGCTGCTCTGGGCCCTATGACTGATTTGTACAGACTGTGCCAATGAGCTCCCTCACTCTTCAGTTTCCCTTTGGTGCAGCCAGTGGAGGCACCAGGAGTGAGCTCCTATATAGCTTGCCTGAATTCTTCACTGAAACTAACTTTGTGGGACTCAGGGATAGTGATGGCTCCCCAGGGTACTGCCATCCTTTGCAATAGTCTCTTCATTAAACTCATAAATGACTCCATTTGAGGTTGTCTAGTTCCTCCTGCTGGGATCCAGACTGATGAAATCAAGATTTATTGAATAAGCAAATGAGGCTTCACTGTAGTAACCTGTGCTTCTGGATAATTGATTTAAGTTAGGGGTTCCAGAGTCATTTCTTCCATATTCGGATCTTTAGAGATATAGTTGTCATCATGACCTCAAGGCTCCAAGTGCTGCAGTTTTCTTTCTCCAGTGAAAAACCCAATTCTTCTCCAACTCCACCCTAACTTGATTTCTTTTGTAATCAATGGTGTGAACAAACAAAGTAGTTTGCTGCATTTAGAAAGTTTATTCACCTAACTGCCCTTTCATTCATTCATTCATTATCATTCAGAAAAACTTAAGATCCATCTACCATGTGCCATAGATCTGGAGATGACAATTTTATTCCATCTTGAATGCTACCTGGAATATTCATAGAGATGGCATTCCAGATGATTCTGAATCAGTCTGGGATCAGTGAGAAAATGTGCCAAGATCAATTAGTAATGTCTGCCAAGGGTAGATGAGTAGAACTTCATGTGACCAGTATTTACATGACCAGTATTTGCCATCCCTGTGTTAGATGCCACTGAATGAGAAAGACAAAACAAAATAAAAAGAACTAGAAGCAAGATTTTTTTGTCTCCAATTTTGCCACTTCATGTTAAAATTACAGTTGCTCAAGAACTTTTGATATACAATAACCATCTCCCCCTTAGACACAGCCAAATGAAAATGTTATTGTATAAAGTTATCATTGACCTAACTATGAAATGCTCATTTTCATTATTTGCATTCTAGATTTTATTTTCTGAGTTACAAAACACAAATTAAGTGGAAAGTTTTTAATCTACTTTCCTGGTATATAAATCATGGACTGCAATCACTAGACAGTTCCCAAACTCAATTTAGATGGAGATTTGTTAGTTGGTTTTTATCACTCTTGGGTAACCCGCCACACCCATCAAGCCAGAGGTTAAAGACATCCTTTCTGAAACTCTTTCTCCCAAGCCTCTTTTTCTAGATTTTCTTACGGAAGCACACATTAGGAAATTGTCCATAGCCTTTTTATTTTTGATTACAGTCAATTTTGCTTCTATGTCCAGTTCAACTCATAAGGATTTGACATGCAGAGTTCCTTGAATTGAACTTCCTGTGTCCTGGGCGCACACACACTCCTCTGGGATCAGGTTTCCTGATGGCCCTGGCTTGGCATCTAATCCTCTTTCTCGAACTTTGTTTCTTTTCTATCACTTAGCTCAGCAGCCCTGGGCAAATCCCTTACCCTCTCTGGACCCTCATCCAAAAGGAAGGACTTAGATAATAAGAACTAATATTTACTGAGCACTTACTTTGTATCAAGCTATGTACTAATGTAATTTACTAAATGTGTACTAATTGCTTTATGACAAGGGTCAGCAAACTGAGCCAGAGAGTAATTATTTTCAGCTTGATAGGACATATGCTCTCTGTAGCAGCTACTCAGTTCTGCCATGATAGAGCAAAACAGCCATAGATAATACATAAACAAATGCACATGACTGTCTTCCAATAACACTTTATTTACAAAAACAGAGAGTAGATTCAATTTGACCCATGGACTGTACAGACGGATCTCTGACTTATGATGTTTCAACTTCCGATTTTTTGACTTTATGATAGTGCGAAAGTGACACGCATTCAGTAGAAACCATACTTCGAATTCTAAATTTTGATATTTTCCTGGGTTAGCAATATGTCATTCAATACTCCCTTGTGATGCCGGCAATGGCAGACAGCCGCAGCTACTGGCCAACCACACCATCACAAGGGTGAGCAATCGATACCTACTCTACAGTGTGCTGAACTCAGTAAGTTACATGGGATATCCAACACTTATCCTAAAATAGGCTTGTGTTAGATGATTTTACCCACTGTAGGCTAACGTAAGTGTTTTGAGCACATTTAATACCTTAAGTGACTAGGCCAAGCTAGGACATTTGGTAGGTTAGGTGCATTAAATGAGTTTTCAACTCATTTTCTGCTTACAATGGGTTTATTGGGACAGAACCCCGTTGTTAATAGAGGAGAAACTGCAGTTTTGCATTCCTACTTTTTTGAATTACCCTGTTTAATTTGTGTAACAATCCTGTAGGGTGGGTACTAGTTAACTAGATTAAGTCACTCTCCTGAGGTCACCCAGAAAGGAAGTACTAGAGCCAGTATCCAAGCTCAGTCTAGTGACCCCATTTTTTAAAAAAAAATTTTTTTATTTTGAAAATGTGGGGTACAATTCAGAGTTAGGTATACAAATGTTCATTATGCAGGTACCCTTGTTGATGAGGTGTGCTCCTTTCCCTCCCCTGGAAGTTTCCCACTACTGCCAATCCTGCCTCCATGCAACCCTGGCAGTTTCAAACTATTGCCAATCCCTTTCTTTTGCTTTTGTCTTTTTTTTTTCTTGAGTTGGAATCTCACTCTATCGCCCTGGTTAGAGTGCAGTGGTATTCTCACAGCCACCCCAGAATCGACCTGCTGGGCTCAGGCAATCCTTCTGCCTCAGCATTCTAAGTAGCTGGAGCTACAGGTGCACACTACCGTACCTGGCTAATTTTTTAGTTTATTGTAGAGATGAGATCTCACTAAGTTGCCCAGGCTAGATTCGAACATGTGGGCTCAGGCAATCCTCTCACCTAGGCCTCCCAAAGTCCTGGGATTACAGGCTTGAGCCACCGTGCCCGGCCCCAATCCCTTTCTTACAGTATTATGATAATTCTTCAAGGTTCACTTATGAGTGAGAACTTGTGGTACTTAATTCTTTGTTTCTGTGATAGATCACTCAGTAATATAGACTCTAAGTTCATCCAAGTTGCTGCGAAGTTCATAATTTTGTCCTTTATGGCTACATAATATTCCATCATGTATCTGTACAACATTTTTCTTTCTCCAGTTCTCTTTCAATAGGCAGGGCGGTTAGTTCCATGTTTTTGCTATTGCGAATAATGCTGCAATAAACATGTATGTGAAGCTATCTTCTTCACAGAGTGATTTGAGTTCCTTGGGTACATTCCCAGTTGGGGGAATGGCCCCAATTTTAAACCAGTCTTCTTCCGAGTCTCTAAAAGCACCAAATATCAGTTCACTTCTCCCTGCACAGAGACCTTCAAGGACTCCCAGCACCTCAGCCTGAGTTCTACCAACGCTCTCCTTTCCCCTTTTCTGGCTCTCAAAAAGGTCACCCTTCTCAGGCATTCATTTCCTCTTAATTCCTGTCCTCAGCACTGAGTTTGGCATCCACCCTAGCGAGTCTTAAATCCTCTTACATTCTAATTATTAAGTCCTCTGCCAGACTAGGGTTTCTCTCAGTCTACATACAATCAGAATGAAGTCACCAGATGTAACCCAAGAGCTCACATTTGAACAATGCCTGTTCAACAAATATGTTGGCTCTCCTGTGGTTTTGCAGTTGAACCTTAGTTCCACTGTTAATTTGCCATGTGACCCCTGGGCATATCAAAATCTCTTGGTTTCTTATCTATCAATGTGAATTTTTAAAAACCAAACCCATAAATTTATTGTGAGGACCTGCCAACAAAAGCATTATGCAACTATGGAGTGCGGAGATGGCAAGCCAGACCTTATTCCTTTTTTACACTGCTTTTCTGAGAATAATAAGAAATGGAATTGCTAAGTAGTGGGAGTGATTTAGTTTTCTATGAATTTTCTCACTCTTTTATGAGGGATAGCTGTAAAAGTCTTCTATGCACTCTCAGTTTGTGGAGTGTCCTTGTGTCTGGTGGCCCCTCTGTCCCAGGCAAGTGAGTAGGAAGCTGCTGTGACATGGCTTTGTCTCATGTACTGGGTACAGAGCCCAGCACAGTGTGTGTGGGAGAAGCCCCAAATTCAACCTCAACTCTTGTCTCCAGTGCTGGGTTGAACTCTGGCATAGAGTGAACCTGCAGTTTCAGACACTCCTTGGGCCAAGATTTATTGAATGCCAGCTTTGTACTAGGCACTACGCAAAGCCCAGGGAATGTGGTGGTAAGCAACACAGACTGGGTCTCCCATGTCCTAGTGAGGCCCACAGACACTCAACAAGTGTGATAAATACCGTGAAGCAGGCAGGTGCCATGAGAATGTATGACAAAGAAGGACCTCAAAATAAGATGAGGAGAGCTCAGAAGAGTGGTACCTCAAACGAGCCTTCACCGTCCTCCATCGATCAATCCTGGCTTGTGTGAAGGACTGAAGACAGGAGAAGTCCAAAGTTCTGAGGAAATGAGCCCAGAGTGCTAGGGGTTGTGGGAGTATGACCTGAGTGAGGCCAGTGAGGTAGGCAAAGGCTAGTCAGGTGGTGCCTTGTAGGTGATGGAAAGAAGTCTTGATTAATCCTGAAGATGATAGGAAGTTATTAGAAGAATGTGACATGATCATGGCTGGCAAAGAACATATGGACTCAAGGGGGCATAGATCTTAAGGCTTGTAAGGTAAGCAGTTGGCCCCAACCAACTTTCCCATCCCTCCCTTCCCCTTCTCTATAGTAGATGGGTCTTCTCTATGTCCCTTGAACTCCTACTCCATTGCACCACCTCTAGCTCTCCCCTGCTCCCCGTAGGAAAGTCTCTTGTCCCTCAGTACTTAACTAACTACCTTCCTCCTTCAGGATCAGCTCCTATCTTACCTCTTCCATGAAACCTCTTGGTGGCCACTCATCAAATTACAAAATGTAGTGAGGACTAGGGGCAAACAAGAAGGGAAATGGTCAAACTTCTCTCAATCTCACTTCTATCATTTCCTCTAGAGATCTTTTGAAGCTTCTCAGCTTTAGGCTTGCTCGACAAATCCACCTGCCTTTTCTCCCATCAAAAAATTGTCTGAAGGTCATTAAATACAACACTTTCTCTTTGAAATCCTACCCATCCTTCCAAATGGACCTCGGAATCTCTCCTCACAGGAACCTTCCTTGACCATGCATGTGGGAAGAGATTTTGATCCATCTCTCCTTTCATGTGTCATCTACTTATAGATTACTGTTAGTTAATAACATAAAATGAAACAAAGTCCTAAAACACTTTATCCTAAAATAGGCTTGTGATAGATAACTTTTACCTACTGTAGGCTAATGTGACTGTTCTGAGCACGTTTAAGGTAGGCCAGGCTAAACTAGGATATTTGGTAGGTTAGGTGCATCAAACGACTTTTTGACTTTGTCTGCCTATCAGTCATGTTTCCTGACTTGACCCAAAGTTTGTCAAGGGCAGGAATCATGCTTTGAACTCTTACTTTCTTCCTTTTCACTGAATACAGCATCCTGCAAATGCTCAATAAATAAATATTTCTGGATTTTTCTTGATCTGAGGTCACATGCTCATTTGTATTCCTGGCTTAGTGAATGATGAATAGCCAACTTCAAGCCTAGGCCTCTGAAGTCCTTCTCTCACCCTTTTGTCAGAGTGATCATCCTAAAATTTGCCTGTGTTGTTTTCCTGCTGAGAGCTGCCTCCCTGGCTTCTCAATGGCCACATGGTGAAATCTGAGCTCCTTAGCATAACCCCTTCTGAATTTTAGCTTTCGACTGCTGTGTACCAAATTACTGTGAACTTAGTGACTTAAAGCAATTCACATTTATCATCTCACAGTTTCTGTGGGTCAGGAATCTGGGCACAAACTTAGCTTGGTTGTCAGCTTCAGGGGTCTCACCAAGATGCAATCAAGCTATTAGTCAGGGTTGAGGTGTCATCAGAGGCTCACTTGGGGAAGAAACTCAGCTCTATGTCCATGTGGATTGTTAGCAGAATTAATTTCTTTGTATTGCAGGACTGAAACCACTCACGGCTACTAGATGCCTTCTGCTACTTTTTGCATCGTGGGCTTCCATTTAGTTTCCTGGCAGCACATTTTCTCACAGCCAGCAAGGGAAAGAGAGATTCCAGGGCAAGTCTTCTAGTAGTCTTATGTAATGTAATAGAATCATGGGAGTGACATATCACCACTTTTGCCATATTCTAATGGTTATCAGTAAGTAGTAGGTCCTTTTCACCACCAAAGGGAGAAGACTATATAAGGGAGTAAACACCAGGAGGCAGGGATCTAAGATCTGTCTGCCATAGGCGACATCTACCGCCACTGCTTCCGAAAAGTAGACTCCAGCAATACCAGACGTTCTGTAAACATACTGTGTCTTTCAGCATTCTAGGAATTTATATATGTATTTGTTTGTGACTGAAATGTCCTCCCTCTTATATCTCCTCCAGTGATTCTTCCCTGATGTTTTCTATCTTTCATAAATACAATCATTTCTTTCTTTGTCATACCTCTGTTCTCTGAACTCATATCTATGGCTGTGCTCATCAGGCAGTAAGGTATGTTACTTTTATATCTCTGCTGTATTAAACTGTAACTTCCTTGAGATTGGGGAGTATATGTTCTTCTGTATCTCCAAGCGCTCACATCTACCATTTGATTAGTAAACCTGGAGAATGGGTAAAAATGCAGCTTATTTAATGGAAAACGGTCATTGGTCTAAAATGGAAGTCTGTAACATTTTTACCTTCATACCCTCTTTTTATTTAATTTATTTTTAATTTTAAAGATGTGGTGTACAATTCAGGGCTAGGTATGCAAGTGGTCATACAGATAAAGTTTGGGCCTCCCTTTTGTCCTCACTTCACCTGGTTTGAGATTCAGTACCCTTATTGATGTTGTGTTCCCCCCCACCCCTGGCAGTATCCTGCTACTGCTAATTCCTTTTTTATAGTATTATGATAAATGTTCAGGGTCCGCTTATGAGTGAGAATATGGGGTACACATGCAGTTCTTTGCTTCTGTGATAGATCACTGAGTATTATAGACTCTAAATTGATTCAAGTTCCTGCAAAGTCCACATGTTTGTCCTTCTTTATAGCTGTATAATATTCTATTGTGTATATGTACCACATTTTTTTATCCAGTCCAGGTTCTATGGGCAGCACAGTTGGTTTCATGTTTTTGCTATTGTGAATAGTGCGGCAATAAACATGCATGTGCAGGTATCTTTTTTGTAGAATGATTTCAGTTCCTCTGGGCATATTCCCAGTAGGAGAATTGCTGGGTCATATGGAAGGTCGATTTTTTGTTCTTTTAGAAATCATCACACTGTTTTCCATAGAGATTGAACTAGTTTGCATTCCCACCAGCAGTGTAGAAGCGTTCTCTTTTCTCCCCATCCTCACCAACTTCTGTTGTTTTTTGTTTTGTTAATGATGGCCAGCCTTCATACTCTCTAAATAAATTTTGAAAAGGTTTTTACCCTCTCAGATATTTTTGAATTGATATCTATATTTGTCAGTTTTAGCTAGGTTATGGCGCTATAGCAAACTTATCCCAAATCTTAGACCTATAATAACAAGTCTTATTTCTTGCCTACCTGATACTTTGGCTGCAGGTTTCTGTGGCTCTCTGCTCCACAAGGCTGTTTTTCCCAGGATCCAGGATGAAGGAGTACCTGAAGTTTGGGAAACACCATTCCTGTGGCAGAAGGAAAAGATCTCTGCCAGAACTGCATGGTGACTCTTAAAGCTTCTGTGCAGTTATTGCTCACATTCCATGGGCAAATGCAGGTCATACAACCAGACCTGACCCACGTATAGTCTTCATATAGGATGGAAGCAAATAATTAGAAACAAAAATACAATCTATGACAACATCTAAAAAATTTCATCATAATTTTGATAGTTGCCATTATTGCAATTTCTAGCATCTTGTATGTGTACCTTAAATACTTTCTGCCATAATTTTAGAACTCATGCAGTTTGTGAAAGTGTCTAGTCATATAAAATCTTCTTGGCAAAGGCAATTCACATGGTCAGACAAATCAGCCTTATTTTTTGTCAGACTGAAATTTTCAATTCAATGCTTTGCTGTCAAGAGATTCCTTCCAGAAGCAATACATTATTGAATTTTTACCTTGTTTGGGATCCCAGAGGTTTTCACCTACCAAGGTAATACCACAAAGCACGATCTGGGTGAGCAAGAAATATGCCATATTTTATCAAGTAGGAAAATGGCTGCTATGAAAGAGAAGTGTAAAGGCAGAATGGCCAAGGCGGCGGGGGGGGGTAGGGTGGGGGTGGGCGTGGGGCAGGGCTAAGCTCAAGAGCATTTGTGGATGATGAGGATCTAGAAAATGATTATGATTCTCAAGCTATTCACATTTATGTATCCCTCTGGAAAGTCTTTCGGTTCCCGTAGGTGTACATACACCCAATCTGAAGGTTATTCTGTAAGACTGGTGTGCTCTAGGTTCAAGTGAATTTGTACCTAGAAAAATGAAAAGAAAGACCCCAGTGTAAAAAGGAACCAGAAAGAAAAAAGTGGGGTAACAAATGTGATATTATGAAATGTGTATTTGGTCATCTTCCTATTTCCTGGCATACCGCTCTTAAACCAAAGTAATTAATGTCTTTCTGGATACTAATGGGTTGACTGGTGCTGGGAGCACCCAGGTAACTTCAGTGCAAGGCAGAATTAGAGGGTTGGGATTTTAGCTTCACCCCCCAACCTCTGGGGGAGGGGGAGTGGCTGAGGGTTGAGTTGATTATCAATGGCCAATGATGTTACCAATTATGCCTGAGTAATGAAACTTCCATAAAATTCCAAAAGGACTGAGTTTTAGGAACTTCCAGATAGCTGAATGTGGAAATTCTTGGAAAATGGCATGCCAAGGGAGGGCATGGAAACACCACACCCCTTCCTCCATACCTCATCTGGTACATCTCTTTATCTATATCCTTTATAATAAACTGGTATTTATATATTAGGAATAAATGTATTTCCTTGAGTTCTATGTGCTGATCTAGCAAATTAATCAAACCTAAACTGTGGATTGTGGAAACTCTAATTTATAGCCAATCAGACATGTTTAGGTAACAACCTATTACTTGAGACTGGTGTCTGAAGTCAGTAGGAGTGGGGGAGTCTTGTAGAGCTAAGCTCCCAAACTGTGGGAACTGACACTATTTCTGGGTAGATAGCATCAGAATTGAATTGGAGGACACTTAGTTGGTGTCTGCTGTAGAATTGTTTTGCTTGAGGTATAGGGAAAAAACTCCCATACGTTTGACCACAAAAGTCTTCTGTGTTGGTTGTCGTGGTGTGAGAGTAGAGAAAAAACTTGTTTTTCTTCACAGACAAAGCATATAGAAAGAGTGAAAGCTGAGAAGTAGAAGCTTTCCCTGGCTAAAACTGACTAGGGAGATGATACAAAACTTGTCCCTTCAGGAGAAAAGGAGGAATCAATGAAGGGGTTAGATAAGAAAAGAGAATTCGGGGCCAAGGTTGGTGGCTCATACCCGTAATCTCAGCACTTGGGGAGGCCGAGGTGGGAGAGTCACTTGAGTTTAGGAGTTTGATAGCAGCCTGGGCAACACAATAAGAGCCTGTTTCTACAAAAAAAAGTTAAAAAAAAAAATTAGCCAGTTGTGGTGTCCTGTGGCTGTACCTATAGTCCTAGCTATTCAGGAAGCTGAGGCAGGAGGACTGCTTGAGCCCAGGAGTTGGAGGCTGCAGTGAGTTATGATTGCACCAGTGAGAGAGAATTTGGTGGCACATCCCAGAGTGAGGGGTGAGCATAACAAGAAAGCATCCTGGACACCAGCCCACGAAGGATGAATATGTTGGTGCCTGTTTGAGGAAACATCACATATGTGGTGCCTCCTGTTGATTTCAGAGGAAGTTTGGGAAATTACTGATTTCATCTGCTTGTCACCAGTATGATTAACATACACATCAGAAGCCGGGCTCGGTGGCTCAGCCTGTAATCCCGCACTTTGGGAGGCTGAAGTGAGTGGATTACCTGAGCCCGCGGGCTCGCGACCTGCCTGGGCAACTTGGTGAGACCTCATCTCTACAATAAATCAAAAATTAGCCGGGCATGGTAGCACGCGCCTGTAGTTCCAGCTACTAGGAAGGCTGAGGCTGAAGGATCGCCGGAGCCCAGCAGGTCGAGGCTGCGGTGGCCGGGAGCGGCCACTGCACTCCAGTCTGGGCGACAGAGTGAGACTCCAACTCAAAAAAAAAAAAATGTTCTTTGTACAAAAGAGGAAACTGAGGCCAAAGATGAAAAAAGATTTGTCCAAAGTTACATAGGTCTGGAGACTTTTCCACCTGCTAGTCTATTATGTATGAGAGAAGTTGGGACTCGTGTGAATAATCCAGGAAAAATACATTTATGAGCATGCATAAGTAAGCAACTGCACACATGTATGTAAACAGCTGCTATAACAAATACAGTAGACAGAGCAAGTGCACACATGTATGTATATAGCAGTTATGGCACATACAGCAGACACAGAGCAAGTGCATGCATGCATGTATATAAAAGTTATAGCAAAAATGATAGACATAGAACAAATGTACACATGTATATATACAGCAATTATAGAAGTTATGGCAAATACAGTACACATACAGCAAATACACACATGTATAAATAAGCAGTTATGGCAAATACAGTTGATATAGAACAAGTGCACACGTGTGTATACAGCAGTATGTCAAATACAGTAGACATAGACCAAGAGCACATATGTATGTATACAGCAGTATGGTAAATACAGTAGACATAGACCAAAAGCACACACATATGTATACAGCAGTTATGGTAAATACACTAGACATAGAGCAAGTGTACACACATATGTATACAAGTCATGGCAAACACAGTAGATATAGAGCAAGTGCACGCTTGTGTGTATACAACAGTTATGGCAAATGCAGTAGACATAGAGCATGTGCACACGTGCATGTATATGAAAGTTATAGCAGATATGGTAGACATAGAGCAAGTACATGCATATGTGTATAAAGCAGTTATGGCAAATACAGTAGACATAGAAGAAGTGCACATGTGTGCATACAGCAGTTATAGCAAATACAGTAGACAGAGTGTGCACATGTTGCTCTTTATCTCCTTTTTGTTGGCTTTTTAATTGAATATAATCAGCTCCTATTTATCTAAGAGTGGGATTCCTGTAGTAATTTGGTAACTCATTACCCATTTGTAACTGAGTGGCTGTTTTAGGTCAAACTGGAAGGGGATGAGTGCTACATGCAGTGATGCAGATCTGAGCATCCTTTTGTCAGTTCTGAGCTTATGCATCTGAAGGAAATCTTAAGCAAAATATGCCTGGTAATAAGACTATCCAACACGATCTATTCTCCTAGGAAGCCTTGGCTGTGAATGAGAGGATTGGTGTTCTAATCAGCCCTGCCACTGGGGTTTCTCTGAATGGCTTTGGAAAAGCCTCTTCCTCTCTGTAAGGCCTCTGTTGCAGCATCTTTAAAATGCAAATAATACCCCATAGAGTTGTCATGAAAAGTGAGTAAGATGATGGATATAAAGCCATGTGATAAAATATTAAGTGCTGCAATAGTATAAGGGATTTTAGGGTTTATTACTACTTTCCATTGCTGAGGAAAATTGAGAGTTGTTTTTTCATAATTGAGAGATGTCCTCATGCCAAGGTTTCACGCTGCACTGCAACTCCTTTCAGAGAGGCTTTTCTGACCAGCCACTTGCCATCTGAAGTGCCACCCACTGGGTTCCTCTCAATCCCCTTAACCAGTTCTATGTTTATTTTTAGCACTCATCACCCCCTGACAGTCACGAAGTATTTATTTGTGTACTATCTTCCTCCCCACCTGAACATAAGATCCATGCAGGCAGGGACTTTGGTAGTATTGCTTTCTGGTCTGATTCAGTGGTAGATGAATGAACAGATCTCTTGAAGGAAGTAGATGCAGACAGATGTATTGTAGTAGCAATAGGAGGAGATGTGGGTGAGTTGGAGTGGTTGTGATGGCTTGGGTGATCCACAGATTCAGATTTTGTGACCTGAAGAGATGATTTGAATGCCCAGAGATTTTTGAGCATCATTGGCAGAATTTTATCTCTAACTGTGCAGTGATATTAGGAGGGCTAGGGATCAACAACACACCTGAGCAGGTGCTCCCTCTGGCATCTATCTAGGCCTGGGTGGGGTGACACTGTGGGAAGCCACTCATTCTTTTTTTTTTAAATCAATATTTTTTATTATGGTTTCGTGGGGTACAGCTAAGGGTTAGGTGTACAATTACATTTCATTCAGGCACCCTGTTGATAAGAGGTGTTTCA
>NW_007246958.1:675243-720203 GCF_000164805.1 Carlito syrichta
AAAATGATCACAGAACAGGTGTATTACAGAGAAAAATAGGAGGAAAACCAGCAACAATCGCAATGACCACAAAATAACAAAACTCCCACAATGAGGTTTCAGAAAACAATGCAACTAACAAGCAAGTTAGGAATTTGGAAGCATGTTCTGAGAGCTAGAATGGTCAGTGTCACATTTGAGAAGCAGGCGTGAGAAGCAGAAAATAAAAGGAGATTTGAGAAAGAATGTGTGCTTTTGGCTGATATACACATGTCCTCACCATCCTAATATAATAGAACATGCTGAAGAAAAACAGTTTCTTGTGTTCATTTATCTCTGTTAACTTTGATTGCTTTATTATTAATAATACTGGCGGGCTCCAGCTAATGTGATGAAAAATATTATTCTTTAAAATGTTGGAGTGGAAAGCAGGGGAAAGCACACCTGCTAACAGAGTCAATTAACATTTGGAAAGCGAAGGAGGCTATATTGTTGGAAACTTTGCTTTTTTTTTTTTTATAATCAATATTTTTTATTATGGTTTTGTGGGGTACAGTTAAGGGTTAGGTGTACAATTACGTCTCATTCAGGCAACCTGTTGATAAGAGGTGTTTCCCCACCCATCCCCAGACAGATATTTGCTACAGTTAATCCCATCCCCTTCCCCCCCATAGTTTCCCAGTACCTTCAGGCATTTTCTTATAGTATTACATTGGACTTTCAAGGTCCATTATATGAGTGAGAACATGTGATACTCAGATCTTTGTTTCTGTGAGAGGTCACTCAGTATTATAGACTCAAGTTCTATCCAGGTTGCTGCGAAATTCATGATTTTGTTCTTTTTATGGCTGCATAGTATTCCATCGTGTATATGTACCACATTTTTTTAATCCAGTCCTCTTTTGATGGGCAGCATGGTTGTTTCGAAACCACTCATTCTTAAAACATTAGCAGCAGGAGAGGATGAGGAGGTGAGTAGGAGGCCAAAAATGGGAGGTGGAAGGGCTGTGGCACTGAGAGAAGACCCTTCCGCCATCTTCAAGGGTGGGCCTGCCTCTGCCAGATGGAAGTCACAGTCTGGACCAACCATTCTCCCAACCTGGGGAACCTGGCCACGATCGGCTGCACATGTGACCTGGAAACCTCTGGTTTTGTGAACTGAGTAAAAAATCCACCCGGAAAGAATATATCACCACTGATAGAAGTACCCTGGTGCCTCTTCAGATAATCAAGGGCAGAAAGAGCTCACAGAGGAACCCTTCTCTGGACTATTTCCAGAGTGCCAGCGCTGGCAAAACTGACTGTTGTCAAGAAGTCAGTCTCAGGGGTCTTGACTTCTATACCAGTATGCAAGAATATTATATTGTGTGGTATTATGTTATACTGTGTTGTGATATTGTACATATTATATAATATTAAGTGTCTACATTTGAATGAACACACACACACACACACACACACACACACACACACACCCGAGTGTGTGTGAAAGAGGCAAGGAAAGAGAGGTGGGAACATGTGTATCACATGAACAGCGTTGACCAGCAGCGAGACACCTACCTTCCTTCAGGAGTGCCTCTGCAGTGCTCAGCCCTCATAGAAATGATCCAAGCAGCACTTAAAAGAAATGAAAGAAAACAGTTAAATGCAGCTAATCCTCATGGCTGTCCCGCATGGGATGGGATGGCACCCCTTTTGGTAGCTGACCGTGGTCAGTTGTCAGCCATCCTGAGGCGTTTCTCTTGTGAGGCACACTTTGTGGATGGGTGGTTAGGGGTTGGCCCTGGGCCTGGCCGGTCCTGGGATTTTTGGAAGCTGTGGGCCCTCTCCTGAGGGAACAGATGACACTTCCTAGGTGTGTCTGAGCTCGGTAGATGGGGTGAGATGGGAACCCCATCCTGCTGCTCTCCAGGGCTACCCCAGGACTGTATGGAAAAGCTGTGCTCCATCCCTGTGCTCTCTCTCCCACCTCTTCTTTCTCAGGATCTGAAGAGGCTTCTTCGATGTGGGTGTGGGATCCCTGAACGCTAGAGTCCTCCTGCCTTTGAGCCGTGGGGCCCATCTTGGGCTCCTGTATGTTTTCTGTGAAGTCCTGGGCAAGCTGCTTTTCTCCTCAGGATGGTTTATCCCGTCAGCCAAGTCATGTTCCATTGACATCATGGGAGATGGATTGTTTTACACAGGTGTCTACAAATGATGGCTCTCACTTGAATCTACATGCAAGTGTTGACGGCAGAAACTCTCAGGCATCTGTTCCCATCCCTTGCCCCCCCACCTCCCAGTCTCTGCTCCATACCCTTCCAGCTTGCATTTTCTCTGGTCTCCTCTGAGTGCCAGTCTTCCCTGAGATTCAGTGGGAGACATGACATGTGTGGATCCTTGAACTCGGGGTGGCTGGAACCCTTGGGGCACTACGAGTTCTAAAGGTTCAGGGCTGAACAGCAATGGCAGAGGCCTGTGATACCAAAAATCACCCATCAGTTGCCAAAGTGTGTGAGGAGGACCACAACACTGCTGCTTTCTTTAGTAACACACTCCCGCCCCGCCTTATGTGAAACTCAATGTTGTGCTGTATCCAGGGGAGTTTCTCTTGGCACAAACATGGATTTGTCTCTATTTTTGACATCGACCACAGAACAATTGTTCTCAAAGGCAGCAAAAGAGAAAATGGAGTAATTGTGGCCAAATCCTCCTCCCTACCACCTGCTCCTTCACTGCCTGCCTCTCTGAAGAGTTTTAGGTAGGACCATGATCCTTTTGTTCTCCCCCCAGTCCCACTGCCTGTCCCTCTTCCCTAAGCCCCTTCAGAAATCATGCTATTAGATAAGAGAATTTTAGAACAGCCACAATAAAGGTTAGACAACAGGGATGTGTTTTATTCTGAGGGTTTTTTTTGGGGGGGGGGGGAGCAGTTTCCAGTCAGCTCAGAAAAACTGTTAATTTGGATCAGGATTCCTTATACTCCAAAGGTATTCAAGTGGTGAATGTCAAGAGCCAGGGTTTTAAAGCTCCACGGCTTCTCTCCTTCTCTACCCCCAAATTAGTAGTCAACTATTTTCTTGACTTGTTGCCCATTTTCAAAACTCTTCCAAGTTGGATGCATTGTCCTCAACATCATATATGAAAATCAGATTCTGATATCTTACTCAAAACCGTACAGTGCCTCATGACTACCTGTAGAATGAATACTAAAGGATGCCAAGCTACTTAGTACAGTTGTTTAGGTTGTACACTGCAAAATGCTAGGATACACCATTCTCTCCTTAGCCATACTGAGGCCTTGTGATAAGCAAAGTATTCAAAGTACTTTATAGTATGCTTCCAATCAACTCTTCTACTCTTATGTTCCCTAAGCCCATAAATGTGCCGTTAGCTTTAACCAGTCTGGTCTCACTGCCTTTAAACACCTTGAAATTTCTACATCTGGGCCTTTGCATAGGCTTTTTCCTTAGCATGAGAAACACTGCTTCTTTGTCTCCACCTAGTTGATCCTTCCAGGTCCTTTAAAACCTACCTTGAATCTCCTCTTTTGACATCTTCCTTGCACACACCACCTGGAAGGTATTGGCATTTCTTCCAAACTCTGGGTTTTTGTTTGTTTGTTTTGCTTTTTTATAGATGGGATCTTGCAATGTTGCCCAGGCTGGTTTCAAGCACTTCTCCCTCCTTGGTGTCCCAAAGTGCTAGTATTACAGGCATGAGCTATCATGCCTGGTCTTTTCTGAATTTCCACAGCACTTGTCAATAGACCCTATGAGACACACTACACACAGTTAGACTTTTAGTTTTCTTCCTATGAACCTGGTATTTCAAACTGAACTGTGCACATTTGAAGACGAGCCTGTGTTTAACATGTCCTGAATTTCCTGCAGCACCTGACACAGAGCCTGATATACAAAGTGTGCTCAGCAAAGAGTTGATCTACTGCCTGGTTGGTTCGAGTTTCTTTGTGAGAAACCCACTCACCCTTTCTCCCACACCCTTGCTGTTTTATTCCAGTTCCTGGAATTTCATAATAACAGAGATGGTTCCAGAAAGCTGACACAGGCCATTTCCTCTAAGCAAACCCATGAACTCGTGTGAAAATATGACATTCTGTAAAGCTTTCTAAAACAACAGCAAAAAACAACAACAAAAAAAACCCTGTTTGCGTTCCATCAAATACATGCCAAAAAATGCTAATAAGATTATAACCACTTATTTGCTGCTTACTTAGTACATGGACTAAGTACTTTACAGATGTTATCTTATAGAACCCTCAGCAAACCAACAAAGTGGATATTTATATTTCTCCAGTATTACAGATGAATAAATGAAGACTCAAGTAAAGCAATTTGTCTCAAGTCACAGAGCTAGTTAATGGAGGTCTCAGGAGTTGAACCCAGTCCTTCTGAATCTGTCAGTGTTGTCAACTACTGTGCTGGTATACAAGGCTTTCCGTGTTTTAAGGGCACCCTGATGGTAAGGCACTCTTGGGGCTCAGGGCAGACCCTCATGTGGCCGGAGGACACAGTCCTCATAGCGTGTCTGCCAGAAACTAGCTAATAGGCCTTATCTTTAAAATTAAGTGATTGGACTAAGTCCCTTCCTATTCTAAGAATTTATGTGTCTACAGAAAAGTAAAGACATGGTCCTTGCTTTCAGGAACTTACAATCTTGCTGGGAAGGAAGATGTAAACCCTAGCAGAGAAAGAGCTGGTTAAGGTAGGGCATATACCAGCCAAGGGAGGGGTCAAGACCAAGTTCAAGGACTCAAGCAAGACTGAGTGAGGCTGAGAGGCTGGCGCTGTTCCTCTGCAAGCAAGCAAGCTTGGACCTACCTTAGGAAGGAGGCCTTTTCTTGAAGGACAATGAGCTTGACCTTGACAACGGGTGGGAAGGTCTGCTGGAGGAGTGGCACAAATCAGAACCCCAGCATGTTTATCAGCCAGGCCATTTTGACCCTTCAACAAGATGTTTCTTGAGCAAATTTTTCGGAATTTTGGTGGGCTCTGACCTGCAGTTTTCACTTCCAAAATAACTTGACTTTTCTAAAGTGGTAATTTCATTTTCATGATAATACTAAACTGAAGCCACATGATCTCTAATTGGAAGCAGGTCTTGGGCCGCAGAGTTGCCAAGAAACAGTAAGAAACATGCTTATTCTACTACTTTGCTTGAGGCACTCAGCATTTTTGAATGCCTGGGCAGAAATATAGTTTTTTAAATAAAGCCAATCCCTGAGAGAGGAGGGGGTGAGGGGAGAGGAGAGCAAGACAGGAGTGGGGGGTGGTTAGAAATGGGAGAAGGGATTTTTTTCTTTTAATCCAAAGAGAGGAAAATAATACTCTGTATTTTTTCTGTGTTGAAATTTTCCTGTCTGTCTCTGCCATCTTTTGGTATCAGTGAAATTGGGGTGTGTCTTTGTGTGTTTTGGGATTAGGGTGGGAGTTCTTTTACAGATGATGTTCTTTTAACTTTCAAGTTGGTATTCTGATTCCCTTCCTCTTAGGAAAAGCTAAGGCCCACCTCATGAGAGAAACAGGGAATTATTCCTTTTTCTATTTCCTTTCCCACATCACTTCATTTATTCTATTAATTATATCCTGATGAGACATGCGTTAAGTCCTCCTCCAGTGGCAATTGGAAAATTGCTTTAATAAGTCTTGGCGGAAGAGAAGAAAGAAGTCTTGTACGCACGCTTGCTCTCTCTCTTTCTTTCTGAAAGCAGCAGAAATTGTCCCAGGGAAGTCCCCAGAAAATATTGACACGAAGGAAATCTTTTAATGACTTTTCAGAAAAAGAAACAAAACGAACCCGTTTCTGAAAAGAAAAAAAAAATTATATAACAGCTCAAATGCACATCAGAACTTTCTGATGGAAGCCAAAGCTGTTTTTTAAATACAGTTGAGAGCTTCGTAATCACATGGGTTTTTTTGAGACTTTTTCCTTTCTGCTGCCCTAAGGTTCCTGCAAGGCACCATTTTAGACAAATTTGCTGGAGAAGACTCCAGGTTCTGTGGCTCTGTCCCACCCTGGCAATTAACATCCTCCTAAGTGCTGCCCTGAGCCTCTGCTGGCTGCCAGCCCTGTGGGTGTCCTCTGGGGCGTTGTCCCGCATTGTCTCTGGACCTGAGACCTTGCGACTGTGACTTTGTATGCCCAGCCTGTGTCACTTCCTGCTTGGCTCGACATTTACAGCATCTAGCCATTTCTGCCAGCCTGCCCATTGCTGGGCTATACCGGAAGAATTTTAGTATGATTCTTCTCTCCCTCCCGCTCCCTCTCCCACCCCTAGTAGAGGGAGGAGTTGGTGCAGAGTGGTATTGGACTCTCTGGAAGAGCCAAGAGGCCAGGTCCTCTCTCCCTCCTTTTCCCCCTCTCTTCCCCTCCCCTTCTCCTTCTCATTCTGTTGCCCAGTCTGGAGTCCAGTGGTATAGTTATAGCTTACTGCAACCTTGAATTCCCGGGTTCAAGGGAATCTTCTGCTTCAGCCTCTCTAGTAGGTGGACTGCAGATGGGTGCTACCATGCCCAGCTAATTTTAAAAATTTTTTTGTAGAGATGGGGTCTCGCCTTGTTGCCCAAGTTGGTCTTAAACTACAGGTCTCAAGCAATCCTCCTACCTGGGCCTCCCAAAGTACTGGCATTACAGGTGTGAGACACAGAGCCTGATGTGATTCTTATTCTCCCTTTCCCACTTTGCACGTCGTAAGAAAGCAAAGCTGTGAAAGGAGGGATGAAGAAGGGAGCTGCAAATGGGTCAAGTGATAGGGGAAGAGAAAGTTCTGGATTTCAGCTTTGACGGTTGTCCATCAAAAAAACCACAGCACCCTGAGTTGGAAAAGGGTAGCCTAGAGCTTGGGTTGAAAGAGAAAGTCTTGAGGGGAGACATATTTTAAAATGTAACCACAATGCCCCAAGATAGATGTGACTCAGTGACTTCCCAAAACACGAATTTCAGATAAATATCACATTATGTCCTTCTTGAACTTTTCACTTGATTTTTCTAGGGTGGTTACTGACATTTTTAATTGTAACCCTGCTGTGTTACATTTCCACTGCAGTTTACAGGGAGGGCATGCAGGTAGTGAAGGGCCGGTAGGGACATTTGCTTTCCTCTGATGTCCCCAAGGAACACTAGACCTTGAAGCCCTAAGAAGCCAGAACATCTGGTACATTTCAGCAGTTTATTCACAAGTTCAGCCAGTCATCTGGATGTTTTGTCTATGCAGTGCCAAACATCTGGGTTGACATTTTTTTAAACCAGACTTACTCGATGTTTTGGCATTGTGTAGACAAGAATTCAATTTTTTAATAGTTTTTTCTCTACTCATCTGAGATTCTTAGTAACTGGTCTTCTAGTATAGTAGATGAGAGAGATACAAAGATTTTTTTTTTCCTGATGAACTTTCTCAATAGGTCTGCATTTGTATAGTCATTGAAATGGACAGTTCTGTTGAGTGCTTTTTTCAGGGATATCTACATAACCTTATATAATCAGTTTTCTTTACTATTTTGGAGATATCCACACAATTTTAAATCAGTGGTTTGCTTTTTTGCTAGTTGACTAAATTGACCAAAATAACATAGAGTGTTGCTCTTAGATGTTCCAAATTCATTTAAAAAGAATTGGAATTTTAATGCTTTTAGCAAGAACTTAAAACATAAAGAATTAGGTGAGTCTTGAAAATAACTTATGAGGGTTAGGTTATAGCTGATTTTTGTACCTGTCCTTTCAAGCAAGATTGTAAGATCCTTGAAAGCAGATATGATTTTTAAAAAGCTTTATTATGTAATTGGTCAGTGGTGGTGTTGAGAATGGTGATGGTGTCAATGGTGGTGATAAGGAGTAGATAGAATGCAAATTTGCATTACATGTTTTTTGTTTACTTAGAGTAATATCATGCTGTTTATTTTTCTTTTGCAGGTTCTGCATTGTATGTAAATATAAATGTAGTGATTTGCATGTTGCAAACTCCTGATGCTTCAAAACATTATTGAGCTAGAGAGACCTTTCCTTCTCCCCCAAAGAGTAGGAAAATTTGTTAACTTGCGGATTTTTTATTTTTATTTTTGGTACTAAGTTGCTTCAGTCTTGGGGAAGGGAGGAACTTAGAATTTGGAGAATGATTTGCTTTGATTCTGGATGCAGTTTCACCATCAACTCTCGTTGTGTAAGCCTTTAGCAAATTCCTCTGTATAGGATCCCTGGTAGAGGGAGGGGTTGGCACAGAGTGGTGTTAGATTTTCTGGGAGAGCCAAGAGGCCAGTTTCTCGCTTCCCCTAAGTCAAGCACAGGAATCAAATAACCAAAGGCAGGTGTTGCGAGTTTGAGTACAGAGCCAGGGGGTGATTAAGAAGCAGGACCTGGCGTTGTTCACAATAGCAAGAACCTGGAAACAGCCATGCTGCCCATCAAAAGAGGACTGGATTAAAAAAATGTGGTACATATACACGATGGAATACTACACAGCCATAAAAAAGAACAAAATCATGAATTTCGCAGCAACCTGGATGGAACTAGAGTCTATAATACTGAGTGACCGCTCACAGAAACAAAGTTCCGAATATCACATGTTCTCACTCATATAATGGACCTTAAACATCCAGTGCAATACTATACGAAAATGACTGACCATACTGGGAAACTATGGTGGGGGGAGGGAGATGGGATTAACAGTAGCAAATATCTGTCTGGGAACGGGGAAACACCCCATATCAACAGGGTGCCTGAATGAAATGCAATTGTATACCTAACCCTTAACTGTACCCCACAACTTAATAATAAAAAAAAAAAAGAAGCAGCAGCAAGTTGAAAGTGATCAAGCACTGGTCCTAGGCAGAGATCTGGAATTGGAACCGTGGAGGCTTAAACAGCTGAGGTTGTCCAAACTGGTTCTCATGTGCTTGATATGTTGGAGGCCCGTTATATCTAAAGGACCAGAAATGGGACAGTACTTTGGGTCTTGGGATTCTCCTTTGTGAACTCAGAAGTGAGTCTCTTCCTACTATGAGATTGTGTGATTCTTTACAAGAAATGATATGCATGAAGTTCATGATGATTTCCTATTGGAAAAACTTCAGTCTTCTCAGTCTGTCCTTGCCCTGGTGTCTGCATGACTTTTCAGGAACCAAATTGTGCCTTTTCTGAAGTAGACAATAAATAAGGTTAACCAAGTGACCAACACGATAGGCAGAACTTACCTTTCAAATTGAAGAAATTGAAGAGTGAAATGAAGGATTTTAAGGGACAAGATTTAGGACTCTAGGCTACCTCTTTTTTTTCCAGCTTTTGAAAATGATATTCACTTTTTGGGTTCTCTCCATGGATATATTTTAGGGTCAAAGATTAGCTGGTAGTGCACGTGTTAACTCTGAGGCTATTTGAAAGATCACTGTCTTGGTCCTCCCATTATGTTAACCATTGACAGTAATATGAAGTGGGAGAAAATTTGCTTTGGGGACGCTTTTATATCACTGTGACTTTCTTGTTCTCGCTAGATCTGAAGTTTATCTATGAAGGAAATATTTCCCTTGTTGCTCTTTTATGAATACTCTATAGTACACTGGTAGGCATTCAACAGATGTTTAATTGATTGAATGTCTGTATTTTTCCCCTCAGATGTCCTACAGCCTCAAAATACTCTTTAGCTGGCCCAAGTAAACACACAGACATATTTTGTGCCTCTTCTCTTGCCCCTTTGTATTGTTCTCTTTCCTTTTCCTCTGAATTGTTCCTGAATAGATGTCAACTGGGATCAATCTAATGCATCAATCTTTGATACCAAGCAAGAGTGTCATTCAAAAGATTTAACAACTAGTATGTCACAGATACCAACCAAATAAAAAGATGCTGGTCATAGAATTGGAGCAGTTTCTTGGAGGACTCCCATGACCCTTTAGCTGCTGGGTAACTGAATGGTCCTGGATGGTCCTGGAGAACCATAGGGATGGCTGAGATAGCCAGAATGCCTTGGAACATTCAGGCAGCGTTAGGCAGAGGCTATTTACCAACTTATATAAAATGATGTCAATATTTTAACAACTTGTGTAGCTCTCTTAAGGCCTCCTGGCTTGAGAATCAGCCCTTACAGTATGTAATTATCATTTTTGGTTTTTCTGGAGAAAAATAGTGAGGGTAGCAGTTCTTAAACTCCTGGATTTCTTAGACTAGAAAAATTTAGCCAAAAAATGTGTGGGGATAGAGGGAGTGGGAAAGGACTTACATCAGATCGCTAATTGCTTTCTTGAGTCTCAGATTTTTTATCTGTAAAATGACCCACTAAATATTGAAGAAAACAAGTTAAAATAAAAATAATATATTTTTCACTCATTATTGGTTTAAAAAATGTGTGTTGATAGAGTAGTTTAGAATAACTTTCCTTCACTATTGGTGGGATGAACATTAATACCACATTTCATCAAATCTAAGTACAACCTATTCAGAAATGTACTATAATTTTAGGTAAAAGTAAGGAATAAAAATTAAATTATGACATGCCATTAATTATATGATACATCTTACTTTCAGAAAACTTAAGATAAAAAGTTAATTTTTAGAATAAAGAAAATGTGGTATATTCTTTCTCAAGAGTTTATGCAGCAAAAGCCTTAAAACAATGTAATAACCACATTGTTCAATATACAATAAAAACTTAAAAATGCAAAAATGTGATTCATAACTAGGAGAAAAATTAGTCAATATAAAATAAACTCAGATACCAAAGATGTTGAGATTGGCAGACAAGATTTTTAAAATCCTATTTTATTTTATTTGAGTTGGAGTTTCACTGTTGTCGCCCAGGCTGGAGAACAGTGGCACGCTCACAGCCACTGCAGCTTTGACCTGATGGGCTTAGGCAATTCTTCTGCCTCTGCCTTCCAAGTGGCTGCAATTACAGGTGTACACCCCCATGCCTAGCTAGTTTTTGTGATTTATTGTAGAGACGAGGTCTCACCAAGTTGCCCAGGCTGGTCTCAAACTTGCAGGTTCAGACAATCCACTTGCCTCGGCCTCTCGAAGTGCTGGGATTACAGGCTGAGCCACCAAACCAGCCTTAAAAATACTATTTTAAGTATGATCAAAGACTTAAGGAAAAATATGGAAATAATGAGGAAGTATGTGAAACCCTATAGAGAAATTGAAATTATATACAAGAGAAGAATCAAATGGAAATTCTAGAAAAAATACAACATCAGATATAAGAAAATTCAGTAGACACAATTAACAACAGATTGGGCACTGCAGAATAGATCAGTAAACTTGACAACAGGGAAATAAACCATCCAAAACGAAGCACACAAAAAAGAAACATACAAAAATAAAAAGGACCAGAGCAACAGTGATCTGTGGGACAATATTAAGTTGTCTAACATTTATATAATTAGGATCCCAGAAAAAGATAGAAAAAGGGGCAGAAAATATTTGAAGAAATAAAGGTTGAGATTTTAAAAAATTGAAAACACATATAATTCTACAGACCCAAAATGCTCAATAAACTCTAAGCAGAATAAACACAAACCTAGCCATATCATAATAAAATGCTTAAAACCAACAATAAAGAGAAAGATCATAATAGGAAAAAAGACATCCTAAAGATGGGGGAACAATTATAGAATTGACTGCTGGGTTCTAATTAGGAACAACATCACCCAGAAAACAAAAGAAAGCATCCTTAAAATGAAGAAAGAAAAAAAAATCAGCTAAGAATTCTGTATCCTGCAAAAATGCATAAATATCTTTCAAAGATTAGAGTGCAAAAGACATTTTTTACTTAAACAGAAGCTCAGAGAATTTAACACCAAACCAGTGCTAGAAGAAAAGTTAAAGACTTTCAGTCAGAATGAAAATGATACCAAGTAGAATCTGAGCTAAAAGAGGAATAAAGGAATCTGGAAATGCTTAATATATAGCAAATGTAAAAGTTTTTTTTTCTAATTTATCTAAAGACTAGTAGGCTTCTTAAAGCAAAAATGGTAACAATGTGTTCTGGGGTTTATAACAAATGGAGAATTAAAATATTTGATGGCAAAGTACTAGAGGTGGGTAAATGAAAGCTAGTTTTGTAAAGTTCCTATATTGCACATAAAATGATAAATTATTCTTTTTTGGCAGAATGTGACAAGTTAAAGTTACATATTAGAAATCTTAATAAAAACAAAAGAAAACAAAACACAAAGTGGTATAGATGAAAAGCCAACTGATAAGGTAAAATTAACTCAAATCCAAAAAAGGCAGAAAAGAGAAAAGTAACATCAAGAAGATAGAACAAATAAATGAATTTTAAAATGGTAGATTTGGGCCAGGCACAGTGGCTCACGCCTATAATCTCAGCGCTTTGGGAGGCCGAGGTGAGAGGATTGCCTGAGCATGGGTTCGAGACTAGCCCAGGCAACTTGGCGAGACCTCATCTCTACAATAAATCAAAAAATTTGCTGGACATGGTGATGCATGCCTGTAGTTCCAGCTACTTGGAAGGCTGAGGCTGAAGGATCACCTGAGCTCAGCAGGTCGAGGTTGTGGCGGCTGTGAGCATGCCATGCCACTGCACTCCAGCCTGTGCGACTGAGTGAGACTCCAACGAAAAAAAAAGAAGAGAAAAAAAAAAGGTAAACTTACATCTAACTACACCAACAATTACACTATATTTAAATGGGCTAAATACTCCATTTAAAAGGTGGAATTTGTAAGACTGAATTAAAAAGCAAGACACAGATATATGCTGTCTATAAAAAACCCACTTTAAATGTAAATACATCTAGGTTAAAAGTAAAAGTATGTAAAAAAGATATATGCACATACTAATTATAAAAGTGTTGGCATGCCTATGTTAGTATCAGGCAAAATAGACTTAAGAGTAAGGAGTATTTCCAGAGACAAAGAAAGACATTTCACAATGATAACAAGGTCAATTTATTAAAAAGTACATCATAGTTTTAAATAAATGTGCATATAATAACAAGACTTCAGAATACATAAAGCAAGAAACTTACAGAACTAAGCAGATTCACAATGATTTAATCAGAGACTTTTGGCACTCCCTTTGAGTTATCAATAGAACAAATAGAAAATTGGTTAAGACATTGATGGTTCTATTAAAACTACCAACCAACTTGATCTAACTGATATTTATAGATTACTCCACCAAATAACTGCAGAGTACAAATTCTTTTTAAGTACCTGAAACTTTAAGCAAAATCCTATTCTGAGCCACAAAACAGGTTTCAATAAATATAAAAAAAAAACTCTGAACTCATACAGAGTATGTACTCTGACAACTGTGGAATTAAATTAGAAACAAATTACAAAAAGATGTCTGGAAAATTTCAAAATGTTTGAAAATTAATCAACATAAATAATCTAGGCATGAAATAAAAAAATTTTAAGGGAAATGAGAAGATATTTGGAATAGAATTATAATAAAAACACAACAGAATTTGTAGCATACAGTTAAAGTAGTGTTTAGAGGGAATTTATAGCTTTAAGTACTTATCTGAGAAAAGAAGAAAGGTGAGAGATCAATGATCTAAATTTTCAATCTTAAGAAGTTTAAAAAAGAACAAATTTAAACCTCACCTTCATGCAATTTACTTATGTAGCAAATCCTCATGTACCCCACAACCCTAAAATAAATAAATAGATAGATAGAGAAAAGTAAATCTAAAAAAAGAACAGATTTAATTCAAAATGGATGAGATAAAAAATAAAATTAAGAGCAGAAATCAATGAAATAGATAATAGACAACGTAGTAGAATATCAACAAATTAAATACTAGTTGCTTAAAAAGATCCTTAGATATAGGTTGGTAAAGATAAAAGAAGAAAAAACACAAATTATAGATAGTCGAGAATAAAATAGCATTTGTCAGTACATATTGTAATACAATACAAAGATAAAACTTATAAAAAAATTTATACCACTCAAATTTAATAACTAAGTTTAAATAGATGCAAGCAAGATACAAAGTACCCAAAGGACACAGGAAGAGCTAGGAAGTCTGAATAGCTCGATGTCTTTCATATTTACAAACTTCCCATAGGACTTCTGCTGTTGGTCAAGATTGAGTAAGCCTGTAAGAGCACATCTCTCTCATTGAAGACAACTGAAAACTCTGGACAAAATACAAAATGCAACTTTCTGAAGATTCTGAAACGAAAATAATGGGCATATTTGATATGGAAATAAAGCTTGAAGGGTGATATTACCTGCTCCCCCAATCTCTTGGTTCTGACTTGAGAATAAGGGTGGCCCCTGTTCTGTTGGCAAAAACAACAAAATCTCTCAGAGCAACTATTTTTCTTTCTGACCAAAAGAAAGAGGAGCTCATGTGAGCATGGTAGTATGGGGAAATCCCATTTCTTTCTTCCTATTATCTTTTGTTTTTCCTGGCCCTTCCCTGGGGTTAGCCTCTCCTGTGAAGCTGCACTACCATTATTGTGACAGATGAGTACCTAAAACTCCAAGAGAAAAAAAAAGAACAACTTTCTGTTCAAGAGAAAATAGGCTCCTGTGGTCCAAGATGTATGGACAGAATCTCTTTATGTCTCTCTCTCTCTCTTCTCTCTCTCTCTCTCTCTCTCTCTCTCTCTCTCTCTTTCCCTGAAGCAGCTCCAGTCATACAGAACTATGTGACAGCACAGGGGGTTAAAAATCTGAGAGAAACACATATTATTGACCAGAAGAACTGAGCAAAGGAGTCTCTAGGAAGTTGAAGGTCTGGAGGAAATTCCTAAGAGAAGAATGCTGGGAGACAAAACCCCAAATTCCATGAATGAACTAACAGAAGTCCCAGGCTTACCCCTAAGGTATTCCTGGTAAGTAAGAGTCAAAGAAGTATAGTAAAGTCTTTGAGAACTAAATTAAAATACAAACTGCACAGTACCAACCAAACTAACTCCTGAGTGGTGCAAACGCAAAAATCAGGGCAAAGGCTATGAAAATTGAACTGCCATTAGAAAAAATACCCACAGAAAGCAAGGCAAGATTGTAAACTGAATCTAAACTGATTGATTGTGTAATAAAAAACAACAGAAGATGAAAAACTGTCAGAAAATTTTAACAGGATCCAGAGTATCACAACGTAACATTCAAATTTCCAAGGTGCAATCCAAAATTACTTTGCATATGAAAAAGAACATAAAAATGGGACCAGTTTCCAGGAAAATACGATCTACAGTCGCTAAACCTAAGGTGATCTAGATGTTGGAATTATCAGACAAAGACGTTAAAGCATCTCTTAGAGTAATGTTCTTTGGCATAAAGGTAAACACTTTTGAAACAAATGGAAAGAGAGAAGTTCTCAACTGAAAACTACAAATGAAAAATTTAAAGACAAATGGACATTTTAGCAGTACAATATACCTCTAAAATGAAAAATTGATTGGATGAGCTCAATAGTAGAAGGAAGATGACAATAGAAGAACTTGAAGATAGATGTACAGAAATTATGTAATCTGAAGAACAGAAAAAAATGATAGAAAAAAATGAAAAGTGTCAGAATCCTCTGGGATAATATCAAAACACAATGTTTATGCTAGTGGAGTCTCAGAAAGGGTAAATAAATTGGTGTGGAATATTTGAAAAAATAATGTCTGGACACTTCTGTTTTTGGAGGAAGAAACAAATACACAGGGAGTGCAATGAGATAGCCAAAAAGTGAATAGATAAATATTCAATAAATATTTAAATAAATAAATAAATCTCTGTCTGAGATTCTGTTTTTGAGGGAAAACAAACACACAGATTCAAGTTTTGACTGAACTCCACAATATAAGCCCAAAGAAAACCAAACCCAAGTATGTCATAATCAAACTTCTGGAAAACAAAGATAAATTTAAAAATTTCCAAGGCATCTATAGAAAAGGACCACATTTAGGGAAATAATTTGAATGAGAGTGATTTTATTAGTAGAAACGAAGGAGACCCCAAGACAGTAGACAAAATATAATACCTTTACTTTGAGGACTTTTTTCAACAGGGGAAACAAAGTATTGAAAGAAAAGAACTGTCAGATTATGTTTTTTAAAGTCCCTCAAAAATAAAGATGAAATAAAGACTAAGAGAATTTTGACAGCAGACCTATAAAAAATATGCTAAAGGAAGTTCTTCAGGAAGAAACTATTAGAGAAAAACTTTATCCGGGTAAATACTCTCTGTACGTGTATGTGTGTGTGTGTGTGTGTGTGTGTATACACATAATATGAGGAGGAACCCAAAAGACCCCAGAATGATTTTTTGTAGTTCAGGTCCCTTGTAGTACAGGCTTCCCCACCACCCCCAGGGAAGTATTCTAGGAACTCATTGGCATCAGTCTACCAAGCTGTGTTCAGCATCAGTAATTTTTTTTGTTTTTGGAGTTTTTTGTTCAACCCATTTGCCATTTCCTGATGGGTGATTTATGAATGCACCTGCCCACACCAGGCTGAGTGTTCAGCAGTTTTTGGCTCAAAACAGCGTGACCCTTACCACACCCCCTCCCCACCAGTTATTGCCACAGGCGACTTATTTTTTGTTTCCCCTGTTGAAAAAAGTCCTCAAAGGGAAACATTTTATGGTGTGGAAGAGGTGAAACAAAAACTGCAGAAGCACTAAAAGGCATCAAAATTGATGAATTCAAAAACTTCTAAGCAGTGGAAAAAGGGTCTTGACAGGTGTATTGTTTCAAAAGGAGAGTACTTTGAAGATGACTGAAGACTAAATATGTAGAATAAATATACTATTTTTATAGATAAATTCCGATTTTCTTGCTTTTTTTATATATATACATATATATGTATATATATATGTATATATATATGGCAGCACAACATCTACATTTCATCTGAAGGCTTCTCTATCTTATTTGAAGTAAAATATTAACTCTATTTAGACTGTGAAAGATTAGGTATGTAGTTTCTAGGAAAGCCATTAGGAAAGTACAATAAGATAGCCAAAAAGTGAATAGATAAATATTCAAATAATCCAAAATAAGGTAGAAAAGTGAGGGAGGAAAAAAAGCCAGAGGATAAAATGGAAGATCAAAAAATGGTAGACCTAAGTCCAATCATACTGATAATTACATTGAGTAAAAATGGCCTATACACACCAGTTAAAAGACAGAGATGGATTATATAAATGATATCTCAGTGACAATCCATACGTAGTGACTATTCAGGAGTTTTAGGGGAATGGTTTTTGGAGGAGTATGTTAAAAATAGGGAAACAGAGGGGAGCAGATTTGTTCAGAAACAGAGAGTTTAATTCTGTGATATAACCTGCATTGTAGGGACTTGTTTTTCCTGTGTTGAAAATTATGATTCCTGGTCACAAATCTTTCACCAAGCTCAGTTATTTTGTCAAGTGACCGTTACTTGTGTTGGATGGTTGCACTACCTTCTTTCTTTTCCCTTCAGGCACACGTACCCTGAAACTTGCTAAGTTGCATTTGGTGGCAGAACATAGCCCAGATCCCTAATGACATGAGACTACAAGTTACCCTCACTTAGCTCAGGTACTATCTCTGTGCCAAGGTAGAGAGCTTCTTTCCATGGTTACTAAGGATCTGCTCTTGGGGCTTTCATCTTTCCCTGGAGAAACCTTACCTTCATTTCTGATGCATTGCTATTTTCCTGTCAACTACCATGAGAAGAGCTGGACCCCGTATTGTAATAGAATTTTGTTATCACCATGTTCCTAAAGAAATATCTATCTTGACGGGTATATGCCTTCAGATTTTATTTTATGGTCATGTTGAAGATAGATGCTGTGTTTTTGTTTTTTTTTAATGCAGCTCAAGATGAATACGTTCATTCTATTTCAAGATTCTATATATATATACAGTACTCTGTGTAATATTCTAAGTGTATTTTCGCACCAGTGAAAGACTTTATTTCATTAGGAGACATTGTGCTTTCCTTTTAGCCTAGGCTGCTAGGAATCTTCTTAAAGATTTAAACACTTAAAATGTTTTTACTCTTACATCCCATACATATAACCTAATGATATCCTTTCTCATTAAATTTTGAACACTCCCTCTTTTAAATTTTCTGAGTCCTTTTATTACATTATAAAATTGTAAGTCAGTGCTTCAAATTCCAAAGTATACAATACATAAATAATGAATATCTGCCACAAAAAAGAGTACTAGAAGCATAGAGAATATCATCCATATTGAAAATTTGTTAAAATGTGTGTAAATAATATAAATTGAACACTATATAATGAAATACTAAGTGCTACTAATGAAATGCTGCTAGTTAAATAAAATATAGGTTATCATATATTCATGGGCAGTATTTCCATTTGTTTTTTTTTTTTTTTTCACAAAAATGATAATGGACATAATTAAGCTCCATACAGATGCTATATCCTTCACAAACTGGATTGGGGCAGGAGATTGTGGGAATTGACTTTGACCTGGGCAACAAGCAATTATTCTTTAGGGCTACACAATAAATGGAGACTTAAGAAATAGAGATCTCTCAGGATGACATTCTTCCAAGTTGAGCTGCATGAATCGAGTGCCAATGCGATTGCTTTCAATATCTTTGCTCACAGCTCTAAAGATATAGGCAAAGCATCGGATTTGACATTTTGTTTCTCCTGACTCCACATTCATTGTTACAATTCCTCAGGGGTATCCTCTGTAAGTTAAAGACTGAGACCAATCTTCCTATGGGACATCAGTCCTACATTAGATTGAGCTGCCACTTTCCCAAGTTCTTATTCAATACTTTGTTGAGAGTATGAATGCAGAATTGTTATATTATAAGTGTAAAATCATGTTAGAATACATCAAGAGAGAAAAATTGCCAACTCAGCCCCATGCTGCCACATAGTGCCCTCTTGGATGCTAACCAGTTGGGCCCTGTAGCCCCCTAGGTTCAGCCAATATATAGGAGAAAATCCCACTAATTCACCATGCCCTAGGCTCTGGGATTTGCCATCTAATAGGCATCCCTTGCCAAGACTGTGAACATGCCTGCTTAAGTCAAAAATTGGAGAAGAGGAAACTTCAAAGATCAGAAAGACCTCGGTTTTTTCTTTCCCTGAATTTTTGGTTGGTTAAAATGGAAAGAAGTGATCTAATTAGAGAGGTGAAAAAGAGGTTTCCCTGAAGAAGTGATGCTTTAGTTAAAGAGAGAATAGAGTTTTTGAAATGAGGAAGAGAAGCCATCATTTTCCAGGCACGAGGAACTGTTTATAAAAAGTTCTGAAGGCAGGAGGAGCAGGAGAGAGCAAAAGATTAAATAAGTTCAGTGTGCATGGCGTGGAGGACCATGCAGGGCCTTATTACAAACCATAGGAAGGAGTTCTGTCTTATCTTATGAAAAATGGGAAGCCATTTAAAGATTTTAGATGATAACTGGATTAGATGTTTGTGTAGAAAATATGTTAAGAGGTAAGTGAAGATGCAGGTGGACTCCTGGGCTAGAAGCACACAAATAGTGCTAAAAGTCACTAGCTATCAGGGGAATGCAAGTGAAAAGTTACAGTTACATACTTACTATGCACCCACTATAATGGCTAAAGATAAAAATGTCAATACTAAGTGTTGGTAAGGATTTGGGGCAACCAGAAGCCACATATAATGCTGTTGGGGGAGTAATAATGGTACTACCATGTATTAGTCTGCTAGAGCTTCCATAAAGTACCACAAACTTGGTGGTTTAAGCAACAGAAACTTATTTTCTCATAGTCCTAGAGGCTATAAATCTAAGACCAAGGTGTCAGCAAAGTTGATTTCTTCCTGGCTTCTCTCCTTAGCTTGCAGATGGAAATCTTTTCCTCCCTGTGCTTTCACAGCGTTTATCTGTGTTTATCTGTGCCCTAATCTCTCCTATTCCTAAGAATGCCATTTGCACTGGATTGGAGCTCACTGTAATAATCGCATTTTAACTCATCCCTTTAAAGACATTATCTTTAAGTGCAGTCATATTCTGAGGTACCAGAAATTAGTACCTCAATGCATGAATTTTGGAGGGACTCAGTTCAGCCCTTAACTTACTACTCTGAAAAATCATAGTGTGGCAGTTTCTAATGAAGTTAAACATACCCCCTACCCTATGACTCAGTAATTCTACTTTTAAGTACCCAAGTAAATATCACATATTCACCCCAAGATATCTTGTATAAGAATGCTTACAATAGTTGTGTTTACAATAGTCCCCAAATAAAAACAGTCTAAATATAGCAAGTTCCCTACAGATGCATGAGTTCCATTCTGAGAGCAGGTTCATAAGCCCAATCTGTTAGACGTTCCAACAAAGTTAGAATAGGTACCCAGCTAACACAATTGACTATATAGTACTGTACTACAATAGGTTTATACTACTTTTCACACGAATAATACATAAAGCAAATAAACACACACAAAAAAATAGTTTTAATCTTATAGTACAGCATGTGACAGTGTATGTCAGATAGGTGAATTAACTTGCATAATTGGACATATGATGCATGTTTGCATTGTTGAAAGTTTGCAACTTGAAGGTTCGTACATAGGGGACTTACTGTATTCATTAGTAGGTGAATGGATAAATTTGGCATGTTCACATAATGAAGTACTAGTCAGCAATGAAAAGAAATGATATACTGATTCCTGCAACAACATGAACAATCTTGCAAATGTAATTTTAAGTAAAAGGATCCAGATTGCAAAAGGGTACATACTCCATGATTCCATTTATATCAAGATCTAGTACTAATCTATTGCTAGTATTAATCTGGTACTAACACTAATCTATTGGGAAAGAAATCAGATCCCTGGTTGCTTCTGGTGATGGGGGGGTCAGGGATGTCGACTGGGAGGGAACTTTCTGGAGTAATGAAAGCATGCTTGATAAGGTATTTATGTATGCACATTTGTCAGAGTTGATCACAGTTACATGTAAGTGTCAAAGTATGTAAATTACGGCTCTATAAAAAGCTTAAATAAATAACAATATAAACAGTGCTAAAAATTACATAAGAACTCTCACAGAATAGAATCTAGACAAGTTGTTGTCATGACAGCTTTGTTCACAGAAGAGTGGGCGGATGCTGCTGGTGCTTGGGCGCGTTGTGGCTGATCGGTGGGCTCTCTTCCTCACCCAGGAGGCCTCCAGACCCAGGGCAGCTCCAGTACCAACAGACCTCCTCCTTCAGCTTCTCTAGTTCCTGGGCCAGGTATGAAAGAAAGCCTCGCCCACACATCCCCACATCATCAGGATTGGGGATGGGGAGAGGCATACAGGTTCCTATCTATCTTTGACCTCCTCCACTGCCCCTTCTATCTCTCCTGACTGTCCACCCTGACAGCAGGCAGAAGACTTATAGGGTCCATGTAACCTGCTTCCATGACTGTTCAAGGCCTAAAACCAGAACATATGCCATCCTCTGTGTCACTCCCACAGGGACTGTGCTGGGTAATGTGAACCATGAAGAGACTCACAATCACGGGAAACCATTTCTAGGAAGAGTGCAGTGTTGTGAAAGCACATGGATTTGGTGACAGGTGAGTAGTGTTTGGGTTCTGGCTTCCCAATTTCCTTGCTGTGTGACCTTAGCCACATCACCTCATCCAGGTGGGGCTAGGTCTCCTGACTGCAAAATGTGGGCCATGACACCTCCTCTTACTCTCTTGCTGAACTTCCAAGTGTTCTACAAAATGTGAGTTGTAACTGTGATTATTTCCTTCCTGCCCTCTGGGAATGTGGTCTTACACAACCCAGGGCCAGGGAGTGGGTGGTTAGGCCTTTCCTGGTCTGTTTTTGGATCCTCTCAAGACCTTTAAGTAAGAGGGAAGAAAAGCTAAATAGAGGCTAAATGGAAAAATGAAGATCTTAAGGAAACAGGAAACCTGATGTGCTGTGGGATTTTATTTCTCATGTGCAAAGCACATTTTCTTCAACCTATCATTTCTGAAATAAACGATCCACGATCATTTAATGTGAATGCATCCCAGACCTGGGTTGGGCCCATGTAATTTGGAATAAAAAATGACTGACGGGTTGACAGAAAAGGCTTGCCAATAAATTACATACATCCTGTTAGTACAGTCTCATACCTAAAAATATCTTCACAGACTAAAGAGAATTGGCAATGGCTATAGATTGAAAAAAAAAATCAACCGTAAAAACTAAGCAAAATTATATCCACACTCCCCAAGCTGTAGTTAAAATTAATTTGCTTTTAGACCCAAACTCAAATATGCCAGTGCAACACGTAGTTCATTGAATCCATTCACTAAAATGTTAATTCAAACTAGATATCTGTTGTGTAGACTCAGCAGCCAGTTAGGATTTGTGCTTTCTTTTTTAATAGATGTGTAGGATATTACCCTTCTGTAGAAGTGGGCTGTCTATAATTCCATCAGGTATTTCTGTTTCAGGAAGAAGAGGTGAGTGGCAGCAATACAGAACTAGGCAGATTCCAATCCCAGACATTCAAATTGACTATTTGCTTCAGGTTTTCCATCCCTAAAGTAAGAGCTTTAATTCCTGTAGTAACAGTTGCTTATTGCCATGTAGCTGGAAGTAACTTCCACGCAATTTGCCCACAAGAGACAATTGGGAACTGCAAATGTTCTCAGATAGTGCTGATAATTATTTTCCACCTCCCGGCTGGAGGGCCAACATCTGGTTGGAAAGGAGCTGGAGATGAGCATAGTTGGGGCTGATGTTGGGAAGGCCAGTTTTCAGCTACTGCTCCCTATCACTGTTGCCAGGTCAGGTCAGGAAAAGCTAAATAATTTGTTTAACCCAATCCCCTTTCCCTACCTTGAGGGAAAACTCCTATAAGCTCACTGTAAACACAATTATGCCATGTGGGGCTTTCATTAATCTAGTACAAACCACAGCCTGACATACACTGGGCAGGATTAGCTGTATTTTTTTTTCTTAGCTCATTTTCAGCACCAGCTTATCCTCGCACTTCCTACAGAGGTGGTTATGTGTACTGTGTGAGTTTGGAGGAAGAGAGAAGTCATCAGAGCTGCAAAATTGTTTTCCAGGGCACAGAGATGGTCTTGGATTTTTAGAATAGGGTTTGAAGGGATTTAAAGTTCATCACGAAGTGCTGGAAATTCATTTTATAAATAAGGCCTGAGTCCCAGCCAGCGACTAGTGTTCATGCACTTAGACATCCACTTTGTGCAGATGCTGAGCTCTACACAAGGGATGCCATTGAGAACAAGAGAGAAGCGATATGTACCCTGAGAACATAGAATCGGATGGCCTTGCCCTAGTGCTACTTCTGCTAGATAACCCTGTAGGCTCAAACAATAGCTGGGGACAGCCACGCTTTGGGTGGGGAAAAACTGTGTTTATCAAACTCTTTTGACCGTAACCCACAATAACTAAGATACTGACATTTTATCTCAGTGCATGAGGAATACTTATATATATCAGATATAGGATATACATGTATATTACTATATTTTCTAAAATCCAGAAGTAATATTTATGTTTATTGAGTACAATGTACTCTGGTAATTTCGTTTTGTTTTTTTAAGTGTGGACTTTGACCCTCTGCTTTAGGAGGTAAGAGTTTGTAACGGAAGAACATTCCCTGAAGCTTAAGGGTGTGGTGACATTGGTGGAATAGTGATTTAATGAAGGTTTTCAAGGATTCGAAGGATTATGGTGTGGAGGATGAGGAACCAGCTGCTCTTGCTTGCTTGAGGCGCTGGGGACTGAGCTGGAGGATGTGGGCTTAAATGGTAATGGCTGCGATTTAGAGCACTAGACAAAGAGGCTAGCAGCAAAGACAGCCCGTGGATGCTGACAAAGCTTCTTCCTGGGAAAATGCCATCTGTTGGAAATAAAGATGGGGGAGGGTGGCAAGCACCACAGACCCTACAGCATGGGGGCCTGGGGACATGTGGGGGCAAAAAAGGATCAGGCTCATTGGGAAGTGGCCATGTGGCCTTGGCTGCAAGTGGTGGTGGAGAACATCAGGTTGAGGAATATGATGCGTATGCAAAAATTCAGGGACTCATGGATCCAACCTCTACAGGAACCTCTGTCCTTCCAGAATCCATAGTTCAATCCCTTATGCAACCTATCTTCCTTAGTGAATTACGAGAGAGTCAAAGGAAGACAACACTATTCACAACAACACGCTGGCTCATTTGTTCCATGAAGGAACTGGGGATGTTTTTGGTGAGGAAAAGATGAAGAAGACCCAAGTATATATAAATATTCAAAAAGTGGTCACAAGGAAGAATGAGTAGATTTGTGATAGTTTCTTTGGATGACAGAACTACAACCAATGATTGGTGGAAATAGGAGATAGATTTCAGCTCAAAGGAAGAAAGAACTTTCCAAGGAGTGAATGCAAGTGAGAGCCAAAAGACCAGAACTATTCAAGAAACTATTGGATTTGTTTGCTTATTTACCATCCTTTATTGAGTTCCTCCTATGTACAGTGTATTGTGCCAGCCAAGGAACAAGCTCTTGAAGGTCTTGTGGAAAAAGTAAAATCTGCACTGATTGAGAAATAGGGTTTGGTAACTTCAGTTTCTTCCACTTTTAAGATCTTGTTTAAGATTGTCAGGGTGCCCATAATTAGAAAGTAGATCTGGTAAGACCACATGTGCTGGGGGCATCCTTTAATAGTTTTTCCATGGCTTCAAGGTGTAGAATTGCCACTGAAAGAAATGGTGATTATCTTAGAATCAGGAATTTTTAGTGACCAAGGGCCTATCTTGCATTGCTTATCTGAGAGGGTTCCCAATTATTCACAGGATAAAGTCCAAGTGGCTTAGCCTGTCCAGTTGATTGACCCAGTCATTACAACATCACATCTTACTGTTGCCAGATGGTGATGCTCCATGCTAGCCTGCCGGAATTGCTCATTCTCCTCTGATGATGGTGCCAAGACTCATTCTTCCATCTTTCCGGAAGTCTCTCTTTTCTCCTCTATAGTGCCCTGCATGCCTAACATTCAAAGTCTTTCTCTGTGAATCCCTCCTTGACTTGCCTTGTCCATACTCTATCTTCTTGTCTATTGCACCCATCTGTATCGTCTGATGGCATCTCTTGGGGAGATGATTAACTTCGGACACATATATAATTTACCTCACTAACTGGATTGTGATCTTGAGGACAGAGGCCACGCATGCTACTTTATTGTGCCCTTTTTATGCCACAGAACTAAGGATACCTTCAACTCATATGAGGTTGGCTGCAAGTAAATAAGACCTTTCCCCATGAGGTCTTGTTATAACAAGGCCTATTATTAATAGCTCAGGCCTATGATTTATATGAATGGAGACAGTCTTGTAGATAAAAATGCTGAAAACATTTCAAGATGTTGGTGGCAAGCTCATATTTCACATGGGTTTTGAACAATAGGGGTTTTGATTTTTATTTTACTTATTTACAAGCATTTACATAGCACTCACCTTGTGCCAATCGCTGGCCACTTGGGTCTATGAACCTTTAAGGGGCATGCCCTTTCTTGTTCTTCTTTTCTTTGTCATAGCCCAATGGCATGCCACTGCATGGTGTGTCAGCACTGATTTCAGTTCTGTGTTACTGGTTAAGATATGGAATTCTGGAAGGACTATAGGATTCTCTGGGGCAGGCTTCTGTTTTTTGGTGGGTTTGCAGCTGTCTAGAATGAGCCACACCTCTCTGACTTCTCTAGAAAGACTTCCAGTACTTCTCCACAGGCCCTTCTTTTGAAACTGTTTTAGTTCCATTCTTTTCACACAGAACTCTGTTTTTCTCCTTGTTGAACCAATTCAGGACTGTGACCTTTGGCCTCTACCCTTCAGAAGTTTTTAATCCAGGTGTGGAATAGAGGGTGGGCCTTAGATGATTCTCATATTTCTTCTTGGAGGGCTGTCCTATTGATAAATATGAACATAAAATTGTGGTATGATGTGTGGTCACAGAGAAAACTGTTTCCCTCCCCCCCGCCCCCACATGTTCTTCTCTGGGCTTCCTAACATCTTATAGAGCTGAACACTGAATTAGAGTTAAATCAAACACCTACCTTCTCAAAAATAGAAATTGAAACCTCATTGTGGATTATTATAATAATAATAATTATCATTATTTTACCAATAGATTTAGAGGAGAGAATTCTGGGTATCATACCCTATCATGCCCTTCATCAATAACCTCTGCATCTTACAGATGAGGAAGCTGAGGCCCAGAGAGATGAAATCATGCACCTGGGTCCACATAGTTTATTCCTGATAGAAGTGGACTTGGACTTCCTGTCTTCTGTGTCTCGGTTGGTTGCTTCTCCGAGGGAATGATGACAAAGTCTGATAGCTCATGGATAACCCCTTTCCTCCTCAGGCTCAGCACCAATCGTCATGCTCTGAAGAAAATTGTTGGTTGACTGCTGTTTCATTTGGATGCACTAACCCTGGGACTTGTTTTGAAATTGATTAGCCCTGACTGTTTCCTAGTATCACAAATAGGCAAAGGCTGAGTTTTTCTGTTGTTATTCAAATCGCATGCTTTTCTAAAAGGCTTATTAGATGGAAAGCTTGGGAAACTAAATAGATTGTCGTTTTCAAAGGAGATTTTTTTTTTAAAGAAAGAACGTTTCCCAGATAACAAGAAATGTAATGATTGTTAGGAGTTGATCTCATGTATCCAAAGAGATCTTATATCCAAAGCATGAGTGTGTGTAGAGATACAGTATTTGCCAGCCTTCCAGTGAATCAATACAATTAGATTTGTTTCAGGAAATATTAATTACTGCTGAATACGTACAAAGCAGTGTGCTAACAGAAGAATTAGATGGGTATAAAGGAGTACAAGACCTGGTCCTTGCTTCCAGGCATTAGCAGACAGATGGGAAGATGTAAAGACCCTTGGACAACATTCTCAAGAATCATGTCCTGGTTGAAAAGACAACCTTCTCCTCCAATTAACTGACTATTCTCTGGGCACAGACACATGAAGAGCAGGATTCTCCTTAAATCAAGGTCTCAGATTTATCTGTAATTTTTTCCTAATCTTTCTTGAATATATCAATAACATCTGTTGGATTCTTTTGATAGAAAGACAAGTTCCATGCATTTCCCGTGGATAGATGTGAGCAAGATACCAGTGAGATATCCTCTAAACATACGTTTTTTTATCAAATATATAGAGTTGCTTTTTGTTTGTTCCCAAACTACTCTCTCTAAACTCCTATAAATGAGAGGAAGAAAGAGAGACATTGGGGAAAACTCATGACCACCTTCTTTTCTCCTTTGTAGTTTTATTGATATTTTGTAGATATTGGTAACATTCCTTCTAAGTGTTCTTGATTTCATTATTTCAGTCTTCCTATTTAGTATACTTTCCTCTGGTCTCCATTTCTCCCTCCCTCACTACCTGCTTCTTGTTTCTTTATGCTGTTTTCTCTCTTTGTTTGCATTCCAGGTTGCCTTACTAAGCTCACTGTGTCATTTGGGGGCGAGAGAATGAGAACAATGCAAATTACCCCAGTTTGGTTGCGCCATGGAGTTGGATCAAGTGTCTCTATTTTAAAAAGCAATCGTACTGATGATGTGCACAGAATTTTATTGGCCCTTTTGGCCCTGGCTACATGTTGGGATGATGTCTTCAGGGAATAGTCTATGGGGTCTCCTGCATTCCTTTCTGTAACTAGCTGCTTGTGGGGATGCCAACTGACTATGGACCTGCAGGATGCCAAGTGTTCCTTTTTGTTGTTGTTAGGCTTCCAGCATTCATGCAGAAATGCTTATGTGTTTTGGCTTACTCGCCTTCCACTTCCCACACCTGATGGTTGTCTGATTAGGTGTGCAAGTAAATTGTCCCAATTTCTCCTTATGTGAATGGATTCTTTCCAAACCCCTCTAATAAGACTCCTGAATCTCAAGCTTGCGTTCTTCTTGTTGGAATCCCAGTGTATTAGAGTCGAGGCACCTGAGTATCTATTTTAGTAGTAACAAATATTTTTCTTTATAGCTAGGGAAGCTTTATAGCTAGGGAAGCCAAATTTTAAATCTTAAATGGAAGCTCATTGCACATTAGTTTTTGCATCCAGATGGATTTAACCATATTTATTTGTGTGTCTGCTCATATGCGTGTGTGTGTGTGTGTGTGTGTGTGTGTGTGTGTGTGTGTGCCAGAGAGAAAGAGAGAGAGAGAGAGAGAGAGAGAGAGAGAGAGAGAGAGAGAGACAGACAGACAGACACTTGGCTCAATAATGATATCTCTGGAGTAAGTGTGAGATGGGAGAGATGACTATGGTTTTCCTCACTTGGTTCTGGTTCCTTTGTACTTTTCAAAGTGTGCATTTAGACAATTTAACGTTTTTCGTTTGTTTGTTTGTTTTTAGAGTAATTTCTATGCAATTTTCTTTTATGAGTCAATCCTAGAAACTTACAACTATGGCTGCTTGGAATAAATTAGGGATGAGGACTCACATCCTGTCCTCATTCCCTACCTCTTTCCTCTCCTTCCCGATACAGGTGCAAGGAACATAGTTTGTAAATCAGTGAGCCATACTAATTCCATTTTGTGTGTAAGGAAACCTAGACTTAGATATAGGTGTTGATTTGCTCAGTGTTGCACAGATGACTAGTAGGAGCTAGAAACTAAATTTCTACTCCTCAAGACTCATAAGCCATTGCTCTGGGAAGAACATATTAGCTTCCCTTTCCTTCTTTTAGCTTAAAATCTCCTCTAGCACCTTGTAAATATTTATTGTCCATATATGGCACCATCTTAGTTCAAGCTAAGAGTAGATTTTCTATGGATCTATTGCCAAAGATCTCCTCTTAAATCCTACTCACTCGCTAGTGTCCAACACAACATTCTCCAACCCTACTTTTCCATCATCTCATGCCCAAAAACTTAGATTTAGTCTTTGTCAGCCACTCCTCTGGGCCCTGCTTACAATATAAGCAATGATTCTAGAACCTTGAGCATTGAAGTCTGTCTAGTGTCCTACCATTCTTTAATGGTCATAAACAAACCACTAGATTTAGAGAGATATTTACAATGGACTTAGCACTATCTTAGGCACATTACAAAACTTACATTGGTCAACTCTTACACCAACTCCTTAGATAGTTAGGGTTTTTCATTTTCTGGATGAAGAAAGGAGACTCAGAGAAACTGCATAGCAAGTGGCAGAGCTGGAATCTGAGTCTCGACTTGTCTGCCTCTAGAATCTGTACTTCAGTCCTCCAGGCTCTCAAGTCATTCGGAGCCAAGACTTCCTTACCCCATCAGCACTCACATTTATTGTAAAAGCAACTATAATCATTAGGGGAAGGTGTGGGGTAGGCTACTGCTTCATGAAGCAGTCTAAAATGATTTCAACCTTGTTTTATAAAGCAAAGACTGTGGTCGAATTTGTTCACCAAATTCTGAAATACTAGGCAAGCAGGCAGCTTGGAAGCTTGAGGTAAGTTTTGGGAAAACAAGGAACTAATACTTCTCCTGGCACATAATAAAGTTATGGAACTCATTACCTTGAAAGGCTGCACAGACAGGAAATGTAAATGGATTAAAAAGGAGTTTGGACAAATTTATGAATGACAGAGTCATAAAAGGCTTCTAACAGAAGCTGGAATATATGAGGTATGACTATAAAGCAATGAAATTTTTTTTAACAAACACCAGAACTTGTGTATTCAAATAAATGTACACTTTTCCTGTGAAGTCATTGCCTTGCAAGAATATTGACTTATTTTAATATTGCTTTCATGCTGTAAAACAGTTTGGGAACCCATAGGACTGTAGAGGTGTAAGTCTACCCCTCTCCTTTTACAGATGAGGAAACTGAAACCTCAAGTAATTAAATAACTTACTTACAGTTCTGGGGTTAGAATCCCAGTTGCCTGTCTTCTGGTTTATTGCCCTTTTACTGCTGCAAGCTGTCTCCTTCTGTAGATTTCTTCAGAATCTATGACTAATTCTTCAGAATACCCTAATGGTGATAAATCTTTATCCTTTGTGAATGGGTTTTTGGAACAGCTCAGACTGATTTAGAGCTAAACCTGATGGTTAAGATATGTGTTCAAGCTGCATATTAGTATTATTTGTTCAAAATCTAAGAAATTTTTTTAATTTAAGAAAGAGGCAGTAAAATCATGTTTCATTTTTTCCCTGTCAACTGGCCTTCTGCCAGCCATCATCAGCTGACCCTGAGGGACATATAGTACACCTTCACGTTCACTTCACTTTTCAGAATCCATAGCTTTGAGCTGGGCGCTTTCACACCTACTTTTCCATTATAGGCAATGAAAGCACAGGCAGGAGAAATCCCTCTCGCAAGGCCAAACGGGAGTGAGTGGAGAAGCAACCACTCTGGGACAAGAGGAGATGATTTTGTAGCCCTTAGGAATGTGGCAGGGACCCCAGAATCCTAAGTCAAACAGATCAAAGATATTTTGAATCATGAAAAAGCAGAGAACAGACATGACAGAGCTGGGTTAAAACCTGGGCCTAGATTGCCTTTGTCACAGAAAAGACAAAAAGAGAATTGCAGATCTCAGATGAAAAAAAGGAGCAATGATTGCAATTCCCCAAGAGGAAGCATACGTGGGTACCAGGGAAGGGATCTCGTTAAGATCCAACCAAAGGCAGAAGGTCACTGGGAGCTCATTGGTTTGTGTGCATTTGACCTGCCAGTTGAAGTCACTTTGATCACCAAATACTCTTTTCACTTGAATTTCTAAGAAAAATAAGGAAGGAGGGGAGTGATAGAAGGAGGGGGCTGCATAAATGAATCTCAAAGTCCACAAAGTATGTTAGATGATTCTGCTTAGGCTTGGACACTTTGCTTTCACAAATGAATTTATAGCTCTGAACCAAAGAAAAAGAGAAACATGTCACTGAAAGTAACAAGTTGACATGTATTGATGTCTTAGCTAAAATTTATAGAATATCCCAGAAAAAACATTTGTGATGCATGGCCGTGTATCCTGGTTGATGGTGTATTTCTGGGGGAATTCTGGTAGGCGATATCCCAGGGAGGAAGGTAAGCGATACCCCAAGGTCAGTAAGGAACACTGGAAACAGTGGCTCTAGGTCTTATGACTATTAGTAAAAATTAACCTTTGTTTTGTGATGCTTGAGGTAGATGGAACAGAAAATCCAGACTGGTAGAAATGGAAAAGAATGGTTTTCAGATCAAATGAAACCTTTTGAAAAGAATAAGGAAGAAGAGAAAGGATATATATTTATATATGTTTATACATACACAAACACATATGCACTGAAAACACTTATATATAGGTATACACCATACATATTTTTGGGGGGCTTGGCTAACTCTGTAGTAAGGTAAAGATAAGGATATGGCAGTGCAGCAGTTGTGTGTAGGTGTGTATGCACACACATGGCCCACCACACACACACACATACACACACACACAATTTATCTCACACAACAGAATTACCATGTATCCTTTTTGGCTAAGGAAGCGGGGAGGGTTGAGCCTTAGCTATGGGTGTAAAGTTGCTAATAGTAGGAAACTGCTTATTCTGAAAACTGCTACAATTCCTCTTAATCCCATTTTGGCCCCAACCCAACCCCACAGAGCCTCATAGATTTTGCAGAGATACAGAGGCTAAAAAAGGACCCCACGATGCTATTTTGAAAAAGCCCTCATTTCTTGGGGCCCCTGTTGGCTTCCTGAAATGAGAGAATGGCACCCCGTAGCCTTGTGGAGGGGCTGCTGAGCAGGGTGCCCACCCAGAGTTTTTGAGAGGTTTGACTGAGTCTGTAGCATGGCAAAGGTGTAGATCAGGCTGTTGAAGCGGTGTTTCTTGGGAATGTGACAGTTATTTTGGCTTAAAAATGTTTTGTTTTGTTTTGCCTATTACTGCCTTGCTGTTCCACCCTCACAGATCTCTCTCTGGGGGCCAAGGTCCCCAAGCCTATGTCACCGTCAGGCCACAGTGGAACCAAAGATGCTGAGTCCAGAGAAGGGAGTCAGCCAGCCCATGTCCACTCATCTACACCCAGACCTATGGTTCTGGCTACTTGTTTCTCAGCCTGGGAAACAATAGACTTCTTTAAAAAGTGGCGAAATACTATTCCTTTTAAGTAAACGTGTTCATTTTTAAATTAAAATATATGCTTCAAATTTAAAAAAAAATTTTTAACACTAATAGAATGAGAGACTTATTAAACTTGAAGGGGCAGAAAAAACACTGGAGTCATTTGATCATGAGTAACCTCAGGGCTAGGACAAGCAGATCCTACCAGTTCTATTCAGTTTCCTGTGTGTTCATCAAATGGGGTGATAACTAGCCATGGAAGTTTGTTGTCCCTTGACAAACCAAACAAGATCCTTTCCAACCTAGCCCATTACCACCATTTCTAAAAAGTTGAACACAGAAAGCCATTCCTGGCCCATTGTGGCCTCTTTTGAGTTTAGATGGGAGGAACTTTTGCTTTGTGTGTTAAGGTTTTAAAAAAAACTTGATCAATAAAGAGTCATGATAAAAACGGGGCTTTGGTAAGATTTCAGAGTCTGATGAGCTGTAGTGAAAGATTTGTAGCCCAAGAATGCCCTTCAAATCCAGTTCAGGCCCTTTTTTGGGACTCTCTTCAATGTAGCTCCTCACTGACCCAATCTCAATAGCTTGTCCCACTCCCTAAACAACTGACACTGCCCACATTAAGTAATTTAAAAGGAAATGGAAAGTAGGAACTGGTCCCATGGATCCATTTACCTGATCCTCGTGTAATGCTAAAAAGTCAACATCTGGCCCATGTTAAATCCATGTGGGTTTGAGAAAAATGGCACCTGTCAGAAAACAAAGCTTTTTCCTGAAGTATTTATTCTGACTTCATCTTTTTTATGTTTTTCTTTTCCCAACAGCCATTCCTCAGACTAATCTCACACGGTAAGCTACTGGGATATTAACAGAAAAATTAAGACAAGAAGTATAAAGGGACTTTCCAGGCTGATTCATGATTTTGGATACTCAAAGAAGATCAACTTCTGGCCATGGAATAGGGTCAGGAGATGGGTGAGTAGATGACTTCTGGGCTATGCAGCACAATCCCAAATCCCCTGTGAAATATGAGGCAGTGCAGTGTGGCAGAAACACACGCACACACACACACACAAATTGTCAATTATTCCCCATTCATAGACTCTGGCAGGACACCAGAAGGCTTAAACAAACCAGCAAACTTAGCTCTGAAGCCCGAGTTCCACCACTGTCTAGCTCTGTGAACATGGGCCAGTTATTTAATTTCTCTGGAATCTAGTTCTTTCATCTGTAAAATGGGAGAAGAGTGGGTAATATGACAATTTGCCTTGGAAATTTGGTAGCTATAGCAGAGATTTTTAGCATTCACACTAAATTTTATGATACTGAAGGAAAATCATCAAAATGTCAGCCTTAAGTATCTATGTTTATAGGTATGATGTTTGCATATATTTGAATGAGCAAGGAGGGATAACCAGGCTGTTAACATTAATTATCGCATGGAATGGGATTTGTGGAGGAATTAATTAATTAACTAACATTAATTGCCAGATGGAATGGGAATTTCTTGTAACAATTCTTTGTTATAAGAAGCATCTATTATTTTTGTTTATAAAGAGATCTAATAAAAAATTAAAATTCTTTTTAAAATGTGAGCTTTAAAAAAAATGACCAAATGACTTCTGAGGAAGACACCTTCACACAATCCTGACTCCTTCCCCATCCCTGGTCCTTATCTTAGGGATGAGAGAGGGTTTGAGGATAGAATAAGCCTGAGAGGTGTGGTGGTCAGAGATGACATGAAGCTCAGCGCAGATCAAATGAAACGTTTAATTATATGACTTCTGAGCTTTATCAAAAAGACTCTCTTTAAAATGCCCTTTTTATTGGACATGGTGGCTTGTACTGGTAGTCTCAGCCACTCAGGAGGCTAAGGCAGGAGGATGGCTTAAACCCAGGTGTTCAAGACCAACCTGAGCAATACAGTGAGATCTGTCTCTAAAACAGAAAAAGAAAAAGTCAGGCATCATGGCATATGCCTGTAGTCCCAGTTATTTGGGAGGCTGAGATGGAGGGATTGCTTGAGCCCAGGTGTTTAAGGCTGAAGTGAGCTATGATTATGCCACTATACTCCAATCTGGGCAACTTAGTTGAAACCCCATCTTTACAAAAAATAGATAAACTAAAATGTCATTTTGGGGGGTAATAAATTCAGTTGGGGGCGGTTTAACTGAGACAATGTCTGTGAAAATCACAGCACAAGGCAAGGATATAATTAGCATCAACACTCCTTCCCTACTTCCTTCCTCCTTCTCCCTTCCATCCTTCCCACCTGCCTCCCTCTGACTAGTTTCAGAGCCCACAGTCTTAGCCCCAGCTATACTGCCGGGTAAACTCACCATCTCAGAAACAGAGGCCTGTCATGACATTACCTTTCTTGGTGTCTGCGGAGTACACAACCACAATATCTACCACAGAAACAAAAATCTGAGTACCACATGTACTCACTCATAAGCAGACCCTGGACATTTATAACCATATTCTTATATATAAATCAAGAAACAGTTATTTCTAACTGACACTGAATAACTATCCAAACTATAAATAATTCTGTAAGAAAGGGATTGGCAGTAGTGGGACACTGCCAGGGGAGGGACAGGGAGCCTATAACATCAATAAGGGTACCCAATCTCAAACCAGGCTAAGTGGGGGCCAAAGGGAGGCCCAAACTTTACTTGTACAATGACCACTTACATACCTAACCCTGAATTATACCCCACATCTTTTAAAAAATCTTGAGAACTCAATTCTCAAGGATCCTTTGGGTCTATGGATTTCACCTTATGATATAGATCATTAGCAAATCATTTACTTGTCTGCAGCTAGATCGAAGGAGAGTGTAAGACATTGTCCATGATTTCAGGAACCCAGCATGGAGCTGAACTTCATGGACCATGGGTAAACAGCAGGGGCTTAAGGGCTGCATTGTGAGGGAGGGGACAAGAAAATGGAGAGGAAGCCCAGCTGGCTGAGATTCCCACATTGGCCTTGTTCATCTGAAGTACACCGTGGGCTCAGAACCACACTGCTTTAGGTCTGACGGGGAACCTTGGAACAAGGAGAAACTCGCCTCCTGTGATTATTTTAATATTTTAATTACTAAGAAACAGCAGGGATTTTCTTCCTCCCTACAGCCTACTTTCTTTCTACAGGTCTGCATCCCTGTTGGGAAGGAGGTCTCTGAGGAAGACATACAAAACAGGTTTTTTAAGTGAAAAAATTGAATCAAAATTACACTGCACAAGGAGTTCAGCATGATGGGGGGAGCTTTGCTGGGTCTGGTGATGCCCCTTGCTGAGACATCCCAGGAACCTAGAGCCTCCTCAGCAGTGAAGGATCTTGGAGACCGCCCCCCCCCGCCCCCACAAAATTGGCAGGTAAGTCTGAGACTGAATCCTGCGCTGCTGAAGAGGAAGTCATCTATCTTCTACTCTCTATATTGACATAGATCATTATACAACTTTTTTTCCTTATCAAGTAATTTCAGTTACCTTTCTATTCACACTCGCAAAATATACATTTCTAACAGTGAATTCCACGAGATGAAGGTGCCTTTTCAAAATACAAAAAAAAAATTCATAACTGTCTTTCCTGGTGGCTTGTGATGATATCCTCACGAGTTTAGCCAGCAGGGTAAACATCTCTGTCAAGGAAGCAGAGGTTGATAGGGCTGATGTGAGGGGCTGTTCCCCAGGGTCTATCTTGGCACCAGGTCCCAGACCCTGATGTTTGCAGCCATGGTACACATGTGGCATTTCTGCCAACACGCACAATATACTATCCCTTAGTTAGAAACCCTCTCTTTATACCAGGGAAAGCTTCAGCTACTTGTCAACAAAAACATATTTGTATCGCGGCCCTAAAAACACACACACATAAATTGCCAATTATTCCCCATTCATGAACCCTGGCAAGACACTGGGAGAGCTGTTTGCTTTCCCTTAGGCCAAATTAAGACTTGCCTTTCATGGCAACTTATTTGCCAGAGTAATTTTCCACCTCATTTAATTAGGCTAATTGATTCAGCAGCCCTGTCAAGAGACAACAGCAGTGCTGGGTGCTTGGGGCAAATTACTCTTGACTGGCTTTGAGCAAAGGCCTGATTAGTTTTCCTGTTTTCTAACCCAGATCAGTCTTTTTTTACCTTGTGTGTCTGACTTTGCGGCACATGGGTAAGTGCATGTGGAGAGCCACTAATTTATTAAGCACTTTAAAAAAGCTGGGTGCTGAGCCCAGGCGGGGGATTCTATCCAAGGAACAATTAGCCCACAGGAGCCTGAGAGTGAACTGAAATAACTGGATCTGGGGAAATAGTGAATTAAGCAAATTCCTGCACAAATTATCATCATTCTCCTCAGCTGTTAGTTTGGAATTTCCAGGGGGCATTCTGTAGGCCATGTTCTAGTGCAGACAGTTCATGAATTGTTACCAATGGCTTTTAAGAAAAATAAATAAGCGGTAAGTACTTAGATCTTGCTAAATTGCAGAATGGGTTTCTACTCTTTCTTTTACATGTTCTCCTCCTTTTTTTCCCTCTCCCTTTCTTTTCTTTTTTTTTTTTTTTTTGAGCTGGGGCTCCATTCTGTCACTCAGACTGGAGTGCAGTGTCATGATTGCAACTTACCACTGCAACCTCAACCTCTTGGGTTCAGTTGATCCTTCTGTCTCAGCCTCCCGAGTAGCTGAGACTACAGGCGTGTGCCACAGCGCCAGGCAATTTTTTTTTTTTTTTTTGTGGAGACAAGGTTTTACTACGCTGCCCAAATTGGTCTCAAACTCCTGGACTCAAGCAATCTACCTGCCTCAGCCTCCCAAAGTGTGGGATAACAGGCATAAGCCACTGCTCCTGGACTTTTTTTTTTTTTTTTTTTAGATTCAGGGGGCACATGTGCTGATTTGTTACTGGGATATTTTGTGTGATAGTGAGGTTTGGGTTTCTAGTGTACTCATCACCCAAATAGTAAATATTGTACCCAATAGGTAAGTTTTCAGCCTTTATTTCCCACCCACCTCGCCCTTTTTGGAGTCCCTTTTCAGACACATGTGTGTTTCATGAAATACTAGGTGTAGAGGACTGGCAACATAACCACAAAGTAAACACTTAGGAGCCGATGGTCACTGAATTCACACTATGACCGGGCACTGTCCTTGACTCTTTACATGTATTGATTCATTTAATTCCCATTATAACCTAATAAGCTAGGTATGATCGCTATTCCCAGAAAGAGATGAGAAAACTGAGGCATGAGAGGTTAAGGACTGGCCCAAAGCCACACAGCTGGGGAGCACGGAGTCAGGACTCAAACTCTCTGTTCTTTATCAAAAGTTTGCCAATCCCCATTTTAGACTAGAAAATGCTTCTGGTGCAGAGAAGCAATGACATGTTTATCAGTTATGAGAGAGAGGACATTTTGAGGGAGGATGGTGTGTTCTACTTCCACACTGATATATAAACTGCTTCCCGTTAAGTCAGTGAGGAAAATGAGACTGTGTGCCAACGTTAGTCTAAAATGGGGATTGGCAACTTTTCTGTAAAGGGCCAGATGGTAAATATTTTAGGCTTTGTGGCCACATACGGTTTCTGTTGCAACTACTCAACTCTGTCTTGTAGCACAAAAGCAGCTATAGACAGTATGTACACAAATGGGCCTGGCTGTGTGCCAATAAATCTTTATTTACAAAAACAGGCAGACAGCCAGATTTGGTCCTCAAGCCATAGTCTGCCAGCCCGTGGTCTAAAAAAATGGTATTTGTATGGGCTTAAACCATCACAAAAAACATTCTGAAATCCTAAAAACAAAAACAAACCTATAATCCATTTATTTTCCTTATAATCTAAATGAATTCATGTTTTCACGCCCAAGCTAACTGATTCTTCAAGGTTCATTCTCTCTCTCTGTTTTCTTACAGGTGACAATTTAGTACGTTGCATAGACCTGAATTTATCATTTTTCCCAACCTAAAACAAGGGTGGCCAGGCCACCCAGGGCAATGGTGAATGGTGGGTGAGAGAAAGAACCCCTCTCCAATAAACAACCTGGACTGTTTATTGGGTTTTTGAGGCAACTAGGCCTCAGGGAAATTCCGGGAGCTTGAGGTTGGCAGAGACACGTAGTGGGGTGTACCCTGCTGTCACTGACCAATGGCAAATGTGCCCTTACTCTGTATGCCATCAAGAACACCTCTGTAATAATTTTCCTGTCCTCATTAAGTTCGAGTTTGCAAGGAGACTCTTTAAAGCCAAGTTAAATACTCTGAGGCTTTATGTCTGAGATTCAGGCCGCTGCCGCCCAGAGAGAGGAAGTGTCTGGCATTAGAGCTTCTCCCACAGAATGGGGTGAGTGAGTTCCTTCCAGAAAATTTGCATAACTCAGCCAATATTGTAATTCAGATCATATAGTCTTGTAAGGAGAAAAGATAAAGCAACTTGAACATTCATAAGACAAGACTCAACGACAAAATACAATCTATAGGACAATGCGATGAAATAAAAAAATATAGTTCAAAATGTGAAGGAAAGGATGGGGGAGGAGATGATCTTTTTTCTTTACTTATTGTTTCCATTTCTTTAAATATCTTTTCCATTTCTCTTGTTATACAAATATCTTCTTTTTTGAAGAAAATCATCAAATAAACTCATTTAAAACATAGTAAATAATAAAATCATGATCCTATCCTCTGCTATGGTATAAATGTGTCTCCCAAAGGCCACATGTTGGAAACCTCATCCCAATGCAACAGTGTTGAGAGGTGAGACCTTTAAGAGGAACTCTGCCCCTATGAATGGGTTAATGCCATTACCAAAGAAGTGGGTTCCTGATAAAAGAATGAGTTTAGCTCCCTTCCCTCTCTTTCTGGTGTGTTCTGGTGTGTCATCTGTCATGGGAAGGTCCTCACCAGATGCAGCCCCTCAGTCTTGAACTCCCCAGCTTCTAGAAATGTGAGCCAAATAAATTTCTGTTCATTATAAATTATCCAGTCTCAGATATTGTTATAGTAGTACAAAATGGACTAAGATACTCTCTAAAATAAAGAAGGACATTTTTCTTTCATAGAGTCACTTATTTTTTATTACTATCTCCAGAATCAGAGATGCCTTCTAGAACAGAGCAAGAGTCTATATTGGCTTAACTTAGCTATTTTGACAGAGCCATAAGAGTGACTATTGGATATAGAAAGGGGAAAGATGGTCAGCCCAGCCACATGGGGTGCCTCTGATCATTCCAAAAATGTCATTCTTGGAGATGGCTTCAGACAGATGTGTTGAAATGGCTTCAGGTGACCAAGAAAGGCCCAGACCAGAAAAGGATCAGATCTAAGAGTCCCTCAGAAGGAGGGCAGCTGAGAGCTAGTGGTCTTCTTCACAGGCATCATGAGACACCCTGAAGAGACAAAAATCAGAGGTTGTTCCCAACTCTTTCAAGACTGTAAACTTGCTCCTGTATTTAGAATTCTTTTTATTTTTTACTTTCATATTTTCTCTCTTCTGCATCTCTTCTTCCCACCACCCCAACCATATTCTATTCTTCTGCTCTGTTTTGCCCTGCAACCAAGGGTGTACAACCTGAAGGAGGTAGGGTACAATTTCTGCTTAAGTTTCTGGCAAAGACTTGCCAATATAGCCCTGTGGATAAGGACTGGAGTTCTGTCTAAAAAATCGGAGACATCAGAGTTGCAAATGAAAGACTCTGGTGAGAAATAGAAGATGTGATTGATCAGCTCTGGTGTAGATTTTTTAAAAAGTATAAATTATAAGAACACTGTCTCGAGATTCAAACTTCTTCATGCATAGTGTAGGCAACTGATCAACAACATCAAAAAGTGTCTCTGAAAGAGAATGGGTTAAGTATTTTCCTTTTTTTAAGGAAAAAAGCATCCAGGGTCACCTGCGAAAATTAACTATATATTTTTAAACAAGATCTTGGAACTTGTTAAATTTTCATTCATTCAACAGGTATTTATTGAGTACATCTTCTCTGAAAAACATGGTGTTAGACTCCAAGATGCAAAGGTGTGCAAGACACTGTTCCTGCCCTAAAGGAGCTTCTTGACTAATTTGTGTTCCACTAAAGCACAGATGTATATGGTGTACCTGTCTGTCTATTCTTCCTTCTTTGGAAGTCCCTCTGGGTAGGGTGAACATACATCCTGGTTTACTCAGAAAAGTCCCAGTTTATGCTTACTGTCCCGGGGGAAGAGTGTCTCTTTCACTCTCGAAAATGCCTCAGTTTAGTTGCTTTTAAGATACAGTTACCCTTATCATAGGCCCTGATGAATAAGTAGACCTAAGAAGACATGTATTTACCTGGTGATCTGCTCTTTTGTTCACCAGTAGTGAACCTCTCTCCAAAGCAGAGCCAATCTGTTTCCCTCTCTTGAAAAGACTGGACGGAGACATAGAGGTTGAGACAAATAGAACTGAACAATGAAGTTGGGTCAGGTAGAGTGGTGGCCAGATCTGTTATCCTAATGACCTAAAGGCATATTTGCAAGCCATCATTATGGGAGGAAAGGAAACAAAGTCTAGAAAGGAGATATCAGGGATACGGGTATCCTGTTTTCTTGATATTAATGGGTCAGACACCACCACTGGGCATGCTAAGAAGCACGGCTTCTACTATTTCATATCACTTCTTTCCATAGCTATGGCCCCCAATGCCATTCTACTTTCTGCTTCCCAGAAGGCTTCTGCTCTCTCTGATGCCAAAGGATGGAGACCTCAAGAGAATCACTCCTATGTCTTTATGTAGACGCTTGAAAGTAATTCAGACCACAGAAAAAGTTGTACATTTTATTTCCTGATTGGGACATCCAATCACTAGGCTTGAGAACCCACTTCTGGGCTATGAGAGCAGCAGAAAGAACCCTGAAGAGAGATGGCAGGCAAGGATAGCCCCTCTCTAGTTCCTGACTCATGAGAGGATGGAAGACAGATTCTGTACATGTCATGGCCCCAGATTTGAGGTTAGGAAGGGTCATGGGACTCCGGTCATAGTATTGCCAGAAAACAAAGCAGTTTGGGACATCTGTTCCAGTGGGTAAATCCACTCGCTGGAGGACAAGTGAAAGATATGGCCTAGTCTCCAAGAGACCACTAATGTCTTGGGGATTCCTAGTCAACAAAGTTACTTGGGACCACCACTTGGCCATGTCAAATTCATAGATAATGAACCAAGTCAGCAGTTACAATCAGCCAAAGTGAAGTCAGAAAAACTCTGAAAGCTTACTGTGAGCATTCATATAAGAAGATATATACCTTCTATCCCTCTCTTCTCCACCCCAAAAGAGTGGGGAAAGAGGGAGGAAGTATGTGAGAGCAAACCGTGTCTCAATGTCCAACTTCACCAAGCCAGTTTAGCGCTGAGTGTGGCCCACCCTGAGATTGGGAAGGTGTAAGGAGAAGTACTTCCCCTTGAATATAGAATTGGAGTTTTAAAGTCGACGACACTGACTCTCATGGAGCTGAAATGAGACTGTTTTAATAATTAAAGGTGACGGGAAAGGCATTGTCATCTCAGGTAATGCTAAGAGTGCCCCTACCCAGGGGGAAAGGGCAGTTCAACAGAACCTAGATACTCAATAAAGAAAGCTGTTTCATGTTTATCTTCCAGTGAGTTGAGACTCCTCATTTAATCAGTTTGTGGAGAGAATGTTCGAGGCTCCCTGAAACTCAGGAAATAGGTTTGTCTTTCCTGCAGACCTTAGTCCCCAGCGTACCCAGATGTCACCAGATAGCTTTAGATCACTACCACTGTCACCATGGTTACTACTGCCCACATCCCATGGAAATCAATCAAAGAAGCCTCGATTGTGAATAGAATCAGATGCCTAACTTTATTAATAATAAATTGCAGTTACCATCCTCTGATAAGTATTTCATGGTTCAGGTACCAAAAATCTGTTAGACTCTAAGCCCAAGACCCACTACCAGGTTTTTGACAATGTCTTAAACTAAGCTGAAAATTATGGCATCTGAGACCAGTCATCAAATATTGCAACACATGACTCCATATGGCTCTCATAACAGTAAAGGAACATTGGCAAGTTGTGTGGTTGAGATACTTAGGTACCACGTTTGTGCAGGAGGCACAATCCCAGGGCAGAAGCAGGTGAGAGCCTTCACCAATAACTTACTCAGGAGAGAACTCATGTTACCAGAAAAGACTGAAAATGAGCAGGTACCTGCCTGATGATGACTTCCCATGCTCTTCAAAACTTTCTGAAACTGACTTTCCTGACATTCCTTTGGTTGAAATAAATCCCTCTTTACTTGATTCTGAACTAATATATACCAATAGTTGCATCCAGATAAGGGATAATTAGTGTCATTGCAATTCTGAGAATAGGTCATGGGTGGCCACCTTAGAGAAAGTTTTAGCATATTCCTTTCTTCTGCTCTTGTAAAGAATTTAGACACTTATTATCTAGGCAATGCAGTTTCAACAGGGGCAACATTACTCCCAAGGGAGCAAAAATCGGTTGGGGAACTAATTAGATATTACACTGGCTTGTGGCTCTCCAAACTCAATTTTAACCAACAACATAAACAGATATACAATATATCTGTGGTATCCAAATTTCATGGGGACTAGGGAACAATAGAAAATAAATGTCTAAAAAGACTCTTTAGGGTGAAACATGGCCAAAAAAGTATGAGAAACATTAATTTAGGGAAGAAAAATAGAAAATGGAGCCCTTTCAGTTTAAAATTCTGGACAATGTTTTTCCAATTTTTTAGACATATATACATTCCTCTCTTGATGACTTATGAAAGAACTAGATTTATAGATGCCTCTGCTTTTAAATGGAGATTTTTCTCTGTTTTCTGGCATTTCTGGAGGTCTTAGACCCAGAGAAACATCCTCTGCACACCAACTCTTGCCTGTTTTGTCCAGGCTGCCTCAATATAATGTAAACTTTAGACTAGAAGGGATAGTTTCCAAGTTTCATCTGTCATAGACACATTATCCTAGTCTGTTGGCAATGGTCAAGGTTTATGGGTATGTTTATGACTTAGCACTGGATAAATGTGGTGAAGTCTGGGATTTGTTGAAGAGAATTTATTCCACACAAATAAAAATGCAAAATGTAGCAAGGCAAAGTAAGCCACTTTGAGAGTTTCTGTGCATGAGTACTACATTCCAACAATAGCTTGATACGTTCTCCTGTCCTGCATTGCGTGTTTATAGACATAGTTAGTCAGAATTAGCCAGCCACATTGTTCTCATGTAGGAATTCTTGGCCAACTGAAGGTTGGTACCTCCCTAAGCACTACAGAGAGCAAGCGTGACACATCTCACTTCCTCTCCCCTTAGCTTGATGTATCCACAGTACTTACTTCTTTGGAACACTGACTGACCTATAAAACTTGCCAGCACTATATCCCAGTGGTCTTTGCCTGAATTAGTGTCCACCACAGTCACCCTTGGCAGTCTCTCCAGCAGATGAGGAAGTGTGGTAAGGTCAGAGGATCATGCTGCAAAAATACCACAATCAATTTACATTAATAATCCTTGATTTTATACCTTTTAGGGGTGCAAAGCCATTTCAATGTTTGAAAATAAATTTCCATATTAACAGGGTAAATAAAAAAATTGCATGATCATATCAATTGACCCAGTAAAAGCATTTGACAAAATTTAGCACCCATTTGTGGGGGGAAAAAAAAACCTCAGAAAAATTAGGAATAGAGGCATCTTCCCCAACTTAATAAAGATTATTTGCAAAAAACCTACAGTTGACATTATACTTAAAGGTGAAAGACTGAATGCTTTTCCCTCAGGATTGGGGACAAAACAAGGATGACCACTCTCACCACTCTTATTCAACATAGTACTGAAGATTCTAGCCAGTGCAGTAGGCAAAAAAAAAACATAGAACACAACTTAAGACACGCAGATTGGAAAGGAAGTAATACAATTGTCCCTATTTCCCGATGACTTGATTGTCTATATAGAAAATCCTATGAATCTACAAGCAAAATCTCCTAGAACTATTAATAATAAATGATTTCAGTAAAATTGCAGAATATAAGATAAACATACAAAAATCAATTATATTTCTAAATAGTAGCAAAGAGCATGTAGACATCAAAAATAAAATACAATGCCATTTATAATCAAGGTAGATAAAATACTCAGATGGAAACCAAACAAAACACGCTCAGAACTTGTATGCTAAAAACTATAAAATTCTAATGAAAAAAATTAAAGGCAATCTAAATAAATCAAGAAACACACTGTGTTTATGGATTGGAAGACAACACAGTAAAGATGTCAGTTCTCTCCAAATTGATAAGCAGATTCAACTCAATCTCTATAAAAATCCCAGCAAGATATTATGTGTGTGTGCATGTGGCATGTGGCATGTGTGTGTGTGTGTGTGTGTGTGTGTGTGTGTGTGTGTGTGTGATTATATATTATTATTCTAACATTTATGTAGAAAGGCAAAAAACTAGAATAACTATAACATTTTGAAAAATAATAAATAGAGAAGAATCAGTCTACTTGATTTAAAGATTTTAATAGCTACGGTAATTCAGACCATGTGATATTGGTGGCATGGCTCTATATATACATCAATGGAACACAATGGAGAACTCATAAATAGACCCACACAAATATACCTAACTGATTTTTGACAAAGGTGCAAAAGAAATCCAGTGGAGGAAGGGTAGCCTTTTCACCAAATTGTACAGGAGCAACTGGATATCATAGCATCCTTCCATCCCCCAAAAAATAACCTTGGTGCAAACCTCACATCTTCCACAAAAATTAACTTAAAATGGCCAATGGACTTAAAAACATGAAATTATAAAAACTTTTAGAAAAAAACATAGAAGTGAATCTTCAGGATCTAGGGCTAGGCAAATAATTTTTTAGGCTTGATACCAAAAGCATGATTCATAAAAGAAAAAATGATAACATTTACTTCATTAAAATTCAAAACTTTTAGCCGGGCTCAGTGGCTCAGTCTGTAATCCTGCGTCTTTGGGAGTCTGAGGTGAGTGAATTGCCTGATCTTGCGGGTTCAAAACCCGCCTGGGC
>NW_007246958.1:720223-796728 GCF_000164805.1 Carlito syrichta
AAAAAAAAAAAAAAAAAAATTCAAAACTTTTGCTTAGCAAAATAACCTATTAAGAGAATGAAAGGAAGAGCTATGGACAAGGAGAAAATATTTGCAAACTACAAATCTGACAAAAGTAGAGTATCTGGAATATTTAAAGAGCTTTTCAAAACTCAGCTGCAAAAACCAAACAATCCAATTAAAATGGACAAAAGACATAAAGAGCCATTTCACCTATAAGGATATACAAATGGCAAATAAGTACGTGAAACTTTGTTCAACAATCAACAGCCATTAGAAACATGCAAATTAAAACCCCAGAGATTTTACTAAACACCTATCAAAATGGTGAAAATAAAACATAGTAACAAAACCAAATGCTGAAGAGGATGTGGAGAAACTGGATCACTAATACATGCATAGTAGAAATGTAAAATGATGCAGCCACATGAATTTGGTGGAAAAAACAAAAAGCAAACAAACAAACTAGCCATGCAACTATCATGCCATCCATCAATTACACTGTTGGGTAAAGAAAGAAAAACTTGTTTTCACACAAAAATCTGTGTTGTAACCACAAATGATTATAGCTGTTTTATTCAAAAGAGTCAAAAGAACAACCCCAACATTCTTCAATGGATGAATAATTATAAAAACATGTGATATATACCCATACCATGGAACATTACTCAGCAATAAAAAGGAACAAATGATTGATGCACACAACTTTGACGAAGTTCCAGAGAACTATGCTGAGTGAAAAAACGCTAATTCCAAAAGGTTACATATTTGTATGATTCCATTTGTATGACAGTCTCAAAATGACAAAAATATAGAAATAGAAAACAAATTAGTGGTTGCCAGGGGTTAAGGAGGGTTTCAGAGTGGGAGGAAAATGGGTGTAGCCAAAAAAGGGCAACAGGTGGGATCTTGTGGTGGTAAAAAGATTCTGCATCTTGAACACATGAATGTCAGCATCCTAGGTGTGATATTGTACTATAGTTTTCCAAGTTGTTACCACCAGGGAAACATGGTGAAGGGTGCTAGGAATTTCTCTGTAATATTTCTTACAACTGTCTTTGAACCTACAATTTACTTAAAATAAAATATTTAATTATAACTAATGTTTGGTGAATATCCAGGGGCAATTTTCCTATTTATCTGTCCAGAATATTTAATGTGTATATATATATATATACACATATATAATATATACATAATATATTATATATTATATAGGGTATTTTATCATAGTTTTAGTTTGCATTAATATTAGTTTGAGTTGAGCATATTTTTTATATAAGGATGATCATATTCTCTTTCCCATGAGTTGCTCTTATCATTCACCTAGTTTTCTATTTGAGTCAAATCTGTTTTTGTAGTGATTTGTAAGAATTTCACTACATATTGAAGAAATTAACTTTTTATAATATAAGCAATATGAGGTTGATTTTTCTAGTTTGTCTTTCATTTTGACTTTCTGTGGTTTTTTTCCCATGCAGAAATTTAATAATTTTAATTTGTCAAATTTACTAATCTTTCTTTCATGGCTTCTGCATTTTTGGTCACACTTAGAATAACCTTTTCTCCTCTAAGACTGCTTTTTAAAATATCCCCACATTTCTTTTAATACTTTAATGGTTTTATTTTTCATCAGGGACCCAGGGTCTTTCCATTCTTTTCTGTTAGCATACTTATTTTATAGGCTTTGGTCACAAGATGGTGTGTGTGCGGGAGTGGGGGCGGGCATCAAGTCCACATTCTGAAAATAGGTGGGAAAAGGGAAAGGGATGAAGGAGTAAGGATGTTGAGTTCATTTATTTGAAAAAACCATTCAGGACATTCTAGTCCTCAACTTCTGCTTACACTCACTGTTCAGAACTGGGTCATATTGCTACTCTTAGCTTCAAGGGTGTACGCAACTCTGGTGATATACGTAATTTTAGCTGGGGACATTGATATCCATTCCTCACAAGAAATTGAGGTTCTGTCAGAAAAAGAAGACAATCATTGGGCAAGGACCTAGCAATATTCACCTTCAGCCGCCTTGCATGGGACACAGGTGCATTCTCTGGGTTCCTTTCTTGTCTCCAAATGTGCATATTTGCATTGCTTAACTAACTTCTAGCATCCACTGTTAGCAACACGTATTCTGAAGTTAGCCTAATTCAGGTAGCCTAAAAACTACCTTTTCTCTTTGAAGCTTTCAAGCTTTTCTCTTTATTTTTAAAAATACTGAAATATCTCTTATCCCTAGGCAGGATTTTTAGGCGTTCTTCTGAGATCTTACGAAACCCTTTCAATCTCAACTCAGGAAAAGTTTATCCCTCCTTTCTTTGAGTGTATTCTCTTCTCCTTTGCTCTGTTCTCTCCTTGTAAAGCTTTGACTGGACATATACTGGATTTTGTAGGTGTTTTTCCTTCATGTCTCTTAACTTTCTATCACGTTTCCCATCTCATCATCTTATTGCTCTATGTTACGAAGATTCCAGTCCTCTACCTTGGTCTTTAGTTTACTTTGTTTTATTATTGATATGACTGTTTCATTTTGAAAAGTACAATTTAGTTAATTTCCAGAAATTATTTCTTGTTCTTTGAATACTTCTTTTTTTGTAGTAGCCTGTTCTTGGTTTTTAAAGGCATTACTTTCTTAAAATTCTCTGTGGATACCAATTATACTTTTGAAAAAATACCACTTCTATTCTCCCAATTACAATAAATATCTTTATTGATCCTTTCATGAAATCATCTTTTCTTCAACTTTGAATAGTCTTTGATAATAGGGTTGCCCTGCTTTTGTTCAAGGCTGTTTGTCCAGCAGGTCTCTCCCATAAATATGAGGACAGGCTGCCTGTTCTGATTAAGTGGACAGGGCATGGGCTTCTCTATATGGTGCATGGGCATGATGCAACCTGGAGAACCCAAGGTGGGCAAAACAAGGAGGGCTTTAGTTCTGAGGGTATTGCCCTTCAAGGTATTTAACTCCTGGGTGAAACTGTCTTTTTGCTTCTCTAAGCATTGAATTGGAGTGATGGCTAGAATTACCAAAAGATTTATTTTGATCCAGCCTCAAATTCAATCCAACACCTGGATCCTTCCCAGTCAGAAAACCTATTTTCTTTAGGAGCCCAACTGTGATATTTTATTCTGAGGGCAAAAGTTGCCAGCAGACGTAAGTTGCTGTAGGAAGAAGAAAGGCTTCACTGCCTCAGCTGTTTGGAAAGCAGCTTAAAAATAATAAATAACCCGATGATTGCTAAAAGATCCTCAACAGAATGTGAAGGCCCAGTAAAGTGACTGATGCTCATAATTAGAACCATCACGAGTTACTGTTTACAGTTTACTCTCTGTTGAGAATTTTCTGTTTAAGAAGTTAGAGTAGTGTGTATTTTCTTTTAGAAAGTTTAGTGATCCCAATTAAAGAACTATAACTTTAAATGGATGAGTTTTATTTATTCAGAAAATGTACTAAAAATAATGTCAGATAAATGAAGCATTGATCTGACTACAGATGTGTGTGTGTGCCTGTGTGTCTGTATGTGTGTGTGTGTACATGAAAGAGTTATGGTAAAGTCTTAACTTGGCTTAACTTAACTTGGTCAACAGTCAGACCCATACTCAATTACTTATTAGGTGTACTGCTCTGAACTAAGTGCTGTGAATAATTCTTAAGAAATAGGAGAGGTGAACAGAGGGTCCCGGCCATATGCTTTTCATAATCTGGTTGCATGTTCACTATTCAGAGTTCTCTTTATATTTTTATAAACTTAGCTTGAATAAGACCCTTTTTATGCCTGAGATATTAAACATATTCACACACCCTTGAGAAAAAAGTGTATAATTTGTTTCAAACTATGGAATCATTACTGTTCCAATATATGATTTTAATTATCAGTAGAAGTGTACATGTGCCCCTAATCAATGAAATATTCAATATTTATTCCGTCTTTAGCATGATTAGCCAAAATAAAACTTGATATATAATATAAACAGCATAAATTACTATATTTCTTCATTGTGGGTGGGCTTTTATGTGTGTGTATATTATATATGTATGTATATATTATAAAACATGTGTATATAATGTATATACATGCATATATATAATATATACACAGTATATTTTTTAACAGAGAAGAGGTTCACCATAGTGCCCTGATTATGTGACTTATATGAGCATAAGGAGTATAAACATTTATAAAAATTTATGAGAGTTTATTGATAAATTTATGGTTCAAGCTTTTGTCCCATTTCAAGAACTGATATTTCTCCCAATACTTTTATCACTAATTTTAGCTCCATTTATTTTTCCTATTCTATATTTATTAATATTATTGAAAAAATTTTACCTCTCATAAAACACATGTATTTTTTAAAAAATTTATAACTATTGGCATCTAAGTAACTAAACCTCATTAACTTTTATTCTTTTTGTCACCAGCTTTTGAGAATGAAGTTTGGAAATCTTTTATGACTCTTTCATTGTATAAGTTTTCTATAGGGACTGATGGTGCCCTACAGTTAGAATTATCCCAATTATCTGAGAGTTTATTTGCAAGGCCTAATGAGACAGGGGCAGGTGGTATGCAGAGGAGCCACAAGGGAGGGGCAGGGACAAAAGTTGGAAGCAACAGAGCCATTGCCACCTCCAAACCCAGAGAAGGGGAGGGGGCACAAGGAGGAGACACTGTCAGAACTAGAAAGGAAGATAGTTTTGAGAGGAACAGTTAGGGACACAGCAGCCCAAGGCACCCTTCCAGGGAAGGAAGTGAAGGAATAAATTTCCAGAATACCTAGAATAAGTAGCTGAAATAAATTCCCAGAATTTATTTCAAGTGGGAAGTAGAAGACCCAGGAGACGGTTGGTGGAGTCTACACTCGCACCAGCCTCTGGAATAGGGACCAGGTGGAGATGGATATGGAGGGACAAACCAGATGCATTCTTAATCCTCCCAGCTGCATGACCAGTATATCCACCCCTCCCAACCAGATGGCCAGTGCATCCACAGTCCTCTCAATCACATGACCAGGACATCCACAGTCCTCTCAACCAGATGATCAGTGCATGCATAGTCTGTGCTAGTATGCACGTGCACATGCACTAGGGGATGTGTATATGTGATGACCGGACAAGCACATAATCTAAAGAAGCATCAGAGGAGGTTGATGCCTAATTGAGCATACAACTTAAAGGAGCTAAACTATAATAAGTCTATTTGGTCTGTAAGAAGGAGACCTCAAAATTGTAAATATCTTGAAGATAAAGTGTATGTGTTGCCGAAAAGAACATTTAAGGAACATTAATACAATGCAGGAATCATCGAATGTTAGAAATGAATAGGATTCTTGCTTTTTTTTTTTTTTTTTTTGAGTTGGAGTCTCACTCAGTCGCCCAGACTGGAGTGCAGTGGCTGCTCCCGGCCACCGCAGCCTCGACCTGCTGGGCTCTGGCGATCCTTCCGCCTCAGCCTTCCAAGTAGCTGGAACTACAGGCGCGTGCTACCATGCCCAGCTAATTTTTTGATTTATTGTAGAGATGAGGTCTCACTGCCCAGGCAGGTCTCGAACCCATGGGTTCAGGCAATTCACTCACCTCAGCCTCCCAAAGGCGCAGGATTACAGGCTGAGCCACCGAGCCCGGCGTGAACAGGATTTTTTATTTATTTATTTATTTTTTATTTTTATTTTTTTGAGTTGGAGTCTCACTCTGTTGCCCAGACTGGAGTGCGGTGGCCGCCCCCGCCCCCCGCAGCCTCAACCTGCTGGGCTCCAGTGATCCTTCTGCCTCAGCCTTCCAAGTAGCTGGAATTACAGGCGTGCGCTACGACGCCCGGCTAGTTTTTGATTTATTGTAGAGATGAGGTCTTGCCAAGTTGCCCAGGTGGGCAATCCACTCACCTCAGCCTCCCAAAGGCGCAGGATTACAGGCTGAGCCACCGAGCCTGGCTATGAATAGGATTCTTATAACTCTTCTATTTTCTAGGTGGTGATGACACCCAGATTGGCGACGTGACTTATTAGAGACTGCCCGAGACAGGAATCCAGTCCTTCTGACTTCCCAGCCTTTCCTCTTTACATTGTACCCTCCTGTCACTCCTCTCTCAGTTCTGTTGACTTCCCAATGCACTGAATTCCATAAAATTTGCCAATGTAGTTGACCCTTTAATAGGCAGAGTTCACATGCTTCCGTTCTGGGACAGCCTTTGGTTTCATTCTCTGACAACCTTGAATCATTTGTAATGCTTTTTAATATACTCCCTGTCCCCAAAGTGAATCTGCTTCACAGAGCATCACGAAGGAATGTAGGCTATACTGGAAATTCAAAGGGGAGATGAATAAAAACCCTAATTAAAGGTCTATAATCCACCCCAAAGTTACCCTTAGGCTATAGACCTTTCCTTTCTCCTGATCCTCCCAGATGTATTTTAGTTTCTCTTTCTCCTGTCTCTTACTCCTCCTTACACACACACACACACACACACACACACACACACACACACACACACCCGCCCAAATTTGCTTCAGTATTTTTCAAACTGTGAGTTATAAACTCGTAAACTAGTCGTGAGTTGTGAAATTAATTTAGTGGGTGAGACCAATAGTTCTGAAAAATAAAACAATTTTAACAAACAAAATTAAAATGTGTGTGGGGGAGAGTAGGAACTGTGGTGCAAAATGTATTTCATATTATGAGTCACGGTAAAAAAGATCTGGAAAAGGTCCTTCATCATATTGCCATCAATAAGTGAACAACCAGTATTTTGAGGATGATAACATGGGGGTTTGGTTTATTAAAAATCCTCTACTTTCTAGAATTCATTTCCTAGAGGAGACATGAGGTGGGGTAGAGATGAAAAATAACAAATATTTTTCTGTCACCTATATAACAAGCCCAGAAGTTAGTGAGCATCAAGTGATTTTTTTTTAGCACATTGTTGAAGGGTGTGTGGGAAGATTGCCTATTCCCAAAGAGGGAGGGAAGAGGTCGGAGAGCTCAACCACCCTCCAAAAAGAGTGACCAGGCAATAGAGGGTCAGGGGCTGACCAGAGAAGGCGAGGGTCCATAAGGAGCATCCCGGGGGAGGCCCCAAGCGAGGTAGCTGGAATCCTCTGGAACATGAAATAGGAGGTTATTCAAAAAAGAATCACCCCACCAGGCTGGAAAAAATTGTAGATATGCAGGAGTATAACTCAGGTTACACAAACTTCGCTTTCTTCTTTACATTTTTTAAAAACACAAATCAACCTTTGGTCTGACTCTTTTACTTCAGGAAAATAGTCTATGTGATGGCAGAGAGATGATTTAAAATGTAGAGGAATATTAAGGTGTGAGGCTTAAATAAGGTAACCAAGCAGTTGGCTGTGACCCCTAAGGATGGCATTATTCATGTGACCTACATATGCTCCCAGGCTTTCTAATGAACCAGGTTCTGATTTTTAATGCCCAAAATTGTTAGAACAAGAGTTCATGCCTGCAGACTTGTTGGAAAGAACCATCTCTAAAGTGTCCCTCAGATACTTCTGGAAGTTTTGCAGGAAGCTGTGATTGGAACAAACCTTCAAGTTCTGTCTTCTCATCTTGCTTCTGGAATAATCTGATATGGTCATTCTGCTATCTATTTCATCCACTGTCTGCTGGTGATAATCCGACTTCAGCCTCATGGTGGAAAGCTGCTCACCTCAAGTTCACAGGGCAAGGCTGCTTGTCCTTGACCTTCACTACTGGTACTAGGACACTAGACGTACCTGCTTGATTCTGTAGGGCACCCAACTGCTGTCCTGCACACTGGCAACATTGAGGGATGTCGCCACTGGCTTTTTCAGGGACAGCTCATCCATACTATTAGAATGGATCCAGAATATCTATCTAGAGTCTGAGCCCAATGAACTCCTGGCCTCTGAAAGAAACAGGAAATCCCTTCTTCCCATCACAAAGATGGTGCCTTATTTTTTCCATTACCCTACCTTCTTCCCAGTGAGAACATCAAATCTACTTGGGAAAAATTCCACTTATACACACCAAAGTGTGGTCTTCTGCCATTGTTCCAAGAAGATAATAAAAATAACCTTAGATGGGTACATTTCACCAAGTCTAGTTTATCTCCTTATCCATTGTCACCTCGATCTAACTTTCTAGAAAAGGTCATTTATTGTCCATTGGGAAGACAGGCAATGGTTGGAGTTGTCTGAAAAATGACTTTACTAGGTGCCTTCTCTCTGCATGTCTCCTGATTCCTCTACCCCTTCTGTTTCTTCCATAGTTTGCTTTGCAAACTATGAATATGGTTCTTTTTCTCTATTCTACTACGTCCATAGCCCCACTGAGCTTTGTTGATATAGATTAATTCAACACATAATTGTGGACATTTATTGTGTCCTAGTTACTGATGCCAGACTACACAGTTCCCTCCTTTACCAGAGAGACTTCATAAACTCATCTTGCTAGTGTAACATACATCCAGTGGCCCATATCTGGAAGCTACCCAAAGAGAAACAAACATGGAGGAAGATCAGAGTATCAATGCCTGTGAGGGCTGCTAAAGATTTGTCTTCATTCCAAGTGGCAGAAATAAAATCCATCTGGGCAGGGTGTCTTAGGAAGCTACAATAAACCAGAAGTAGTATATTCATGTCTATTTTACAAGATTCCAGAGAGAAACCATAAATGAGTGTTTATTTTTAATCCTCCTTCCATGGGTCATTTTAATTAAAGTCTTAAGTTAAAGGGAGTTGGTGAGTTTATCAGCCTAACATCTGACCTAATGTATCTTCTGTTTCTTTGCAGGGCCATGAAATTCTTCATGCTCTGGGATTTTTGTTTTCCTGAAACCTTTGACACAGAGCTTTCATTGAGAAGAGGAAATGAAGAAAGAAGCATGGTTCCAAGGACCATGAATAGCCGTACCCGAGGGGAGCAGTTTGTGTGCACGGAAGGCGCCCTGGGGTGAGTAAAGGAGAAGTCATTTAGCTGACAAGAGGTTCCCTGTATACCATGAGGTGAAGGGAATTTTAAGGGAGGGAAAGTGAATTCACTGAAAAAAGTCCCCTGCGAATGCATTTTACTTTCTAATTCAACTTATCTCAAATGTGGTCCTGAATCAGCAACCCTGCCCAGCATTGTCACTCTGTCCATCACTGAGAGTTGGAAAATCACCTGAAGCAGAAAGGCTGTTAGGGAAAACGAGAAAGCATTGGGCCAAATTGGGTCCAAACTTTATGATTCCTTAGTTCCAAGTTAGATTCAAACCTTTTGGGGGCTCAGCTTCTTTTTTTTTTCCTTGGCAAACCACAACATCCTATTTGTAAGAAAGGAGTTTTAAGAAAGACATTTTGGCCACCAAATAGCTGTTAGAAAACAACATTTTGAGGAGTTAAGTGTAAATGAATCAGAAACATGTGGATTAGATTTACCTCAAAGTATATGTGGGTTTGAAGGGAGAGGAAAGAAAAGACTAAGGCAGATCACACTTGGGGTTTACTGATCCTTAGATGAGTGAGAAATGGGTTTGAGGGGTCATCACCTGCCAACACCAGGAGGATGTGGCTGGGCCTGTGTGTAATATCGTCAGTGTTGTTCTTATTGTTATTGATTGTGCATGTGGCCCTTTAGGTATCTAGTAGTGTTTCTTTTTCTTTGTTATGCTCTTTGCTCAGACCATCTCTATGAAGAAAACTGCCCAACACAATGAAGTGTTAGTGGCAAGACTGGGCTTAGGACACAGAACTTACACTTGCTTTACCTCTGAATGATGCTTTGTCTCTCCCAAAGTATGAAAAGAGAATGTAAAAAAAAAAAAAGGCCCTTGCATTGCTTAAAAAGGGATTTGGTTTAGTTATTATGGGAGGCTTTCCAACATAAAATCTACCTACTTTTATGACTTAAGAAGCTCAGTGACTTCCCAAAGTAGTATGGAAGCAAAAGAGGATTTCAAGGGAGAAGAAGTGTATGGATGGAAAGATTAAGGAATGGACTGGCAGTTGCATTAAATGGTCCTTAATATTCCTCCCAAGATCCTTCCTTCATCCCCTACCAAATCTTCAAACCTTCCTGCTTTTCCTTTACATTTTTCGAAGGAGAAAATGTTCTTTACTCCATCAAAGGTCTATCCCTCTACCTGTGTTCTAGATCTGGGTTGCCCAATACGGTGGCCAGAAGACACATGTGGCTATTGAGCACCTGAAATGTATCTAGTCTGAGTTGAAATGTGTTGTAAATGTAAAACACTTAGTATAAAAAATGAATATAGAATATCTTTAATATTGTTTTATATTGATTACATGTTGAAAGGATAATATTTTGAATATGTCGTGTGAAATGAGTTATGTTCTTGAAATTAACTTCATTTTTTTTTCTTTTTACTTTTCTATTGCGGTTACCAGGATATTTAAAGTTACATATGTGGCTTGCATTATGGTCTAGGAGCAACAATCCCCAGGGTCTCAGGGACATTACTCTTCTAATAATTTCATTTCTTTCCAATATCTTCAACCCATCACTCTTGTCTGGATCATTGTGTTAACTTCCTGCCTGTGCAAACGGCTCCTCAAATAAAAGCAAAATAAATCCCTCCCTTGACCCCATCACCCCCACTAGCGTCTGCCCTGTCCCATCTGCCATCATTAGCTAAGCTTTTTGAAAGCATTGCCTACAGAGTCTGCCTCCACTTCCTCATTAGCCAATCCCAGCCTGTATTCTCATCACCGTTAGCCAAAATCTCCTATTGCTAAAATGATAAATAGCCTCTTGGGTGAAAAATCTAAAGGGACCATCTCTGCTGCATTTGATGTAATTGATCGCTCCCACCTTCACAAAACTCTTCTCTTGCCCTTCACCTAGGATACCTGGCTCCTTTGCTCTCTCTGACCATCTCTCCTCAGTTTCTTTTGTTGAACTCGTGTCTTTACATCACTTCTAAGTGCTAGAGTACCTCATACTTTTATCCTGCTCCTTTCCTCACTATATATTCTTTTCCTAAACAACCTCTTTCACTCTTATGATTGTAAGCACATTTATGCTGACAACTCCTAATCTCAAGACATCTACTGCAGAGCTGGAAATACTCAGATCTCTCCTCTGCACTCTAAACCACATCTAAGTGCCTAGTTAATTCTTCATTTAGGCATTTCTCAAGCACCCCAAACTTATCAGGAAAAAAAAGAGCTCATAAGCTTCTCCTTAAAATTTTGTTCTATTCCATTTCTGTAAAGGACATCACCATCCACTCAAGTTCATGTAAGAAACCTCAGATTCACCCTTAATTCCTACCCCCTCTTCTGCGTAGAGATAGCACCAAATTCTTATTATACTCCTCAAATATACCTCAAATCTATCAGCTTATCTTCATATCCTTGGCGAATGGTCCATCCTTTCTTTGTGGACTACTGCTAGTGTTTACTTACTCCTGCTCTCACAATCCGGTCTTCACATTGTAGCCAGAGTGACCTTTAAAAACAAGGATTGAACCATGTTACTTTCCTGCTTAGCACTCCTCAATGGATTGTGTATAAAACTCAAAGTCCTTAATGTGTCCTGTAAGAGCCCATATGCTGAGGCTGTTGGCTACCTCTACACTCATGTGGCATTGCTCCCACCCGTGTACACACTGGCCATATTGGAGCCACATTGGCCCATCAAGTCCTTAGATGTCTAGTGTGAGCCCTGCCTGAGGGGCTTCACATAAGATGGCCCTTCTATCTGCTCTTCTTCACCTGCCTAACTTTTCCAGCATCCTTCAGATTTCAGCTTGAACATCATTTCCTTTAAAGAGGTGTTAGGACGACTACAGCCTAAGTCAATCCTTCCCACACCCCATTAGCATCTTCTGTTGTGCTTTGTGCTTCATCTTCATAGCAATTCTCACAATTATGCTATCATATTCTATATCTCCCATCTTCTCCATTTGAAGAAACTCATCACTACCCCAATATTTGAAAGCTTCCTAATTGGGCTGCATCTTACAGGCTATGTGTACATGTGATGAGGTCATGTTCCTTATAATTGGCAATGTCTTAGAATCAAATAAATAAAGCATGTATCTGTGCTTACTTTTAATATCTATTTCTTTCACTTGACTATAGCCCCACATGGGCAGGAACTACATCTCATTGGTTCTCTATCATATGCCCTAAGCCGCCAAGACTGTGTCTGGTATGCAGAGGTATTATGTGAACACAGAATGAAGAAAAGAGGGAGGACTGGATATGGATACTGCATTAGTGACCACTGCAGCCTCCCATTCTCTATAAACATGTCTCCTACTCTTCATGTCTATAGGCCTATTCTTTGGACAGACATATCTGCTCCATGCCCTTTTCTCTCAGTTTTGCCTTTCCAATTCCAACACATACAGAAAGACTGAACATGATTTCCAGCCCCTCTAGGAAGACTTTTCCCAAAATAATGAACTTAGCTCAACTTCCTGAGACAGAGCCCAGTCAGATCATGACCAGTACATCTCTTTTACAGAAAATATCATGGCCCCAGGGAGCAAACACACCTGGGCTCAAATCTCAGCTTTCTACCTGTGTGAGATTTAGCATGACACTGAGCCTCAGTTTGCTCTTCTGTAACGTGAGAATAATAATGGAAAACCTACCTCACAGGGTTGTGGGAGGAATGAATAAGATATTGAAAGTAAGGTGCCCAGCCAGGATAAGAACTTAGTGAATGCAAGCCATCATTAGGGTCTGCTCTGTTTATTCTTAATGGATATGTGCATTTTTAGAACTCAAAGTGGAAGGGATTGTAAATTAAGACCCTTTATAGTCCTACTGAATCAAGTCTAGCTCTTGTTTTTGGGATATACAAGCTGGATCAATTTTATTAAAGCTTCCTCCTTCCCAATTCTTGCTATCTGTGGTTATCTCTGTTTGGCAGAAGTCTCCTTCACATATTGGCCAGAAAGTCTAACAGCCATTTCACCATAATTCCCCTCTTGTCTCTTGCCCTCCCATCTTACCTGTCTTTCTACCTGCCATGATATGGCAGAAAGACTCCTAAGGCGGGTAATGTCAGGGTTAGAACTTGAACCCAAGCCTATGTTAGTGTTCTATATTTCTCACTCTCTCACCTCCTGTTCTTTATTTTTTACTTATTGCTAGAAAGTGAGGCAGCTGAAGTCTCTTAGATGTTTTTAGATTGGGTAAGCAAAGAAGACCTCTCTGCAGTGGTGATACTTAAGATACTATCAGAACAACAAGAAGGAACCAGACATGAGAAGATCAGAAAAAAAGCATTCCAGGCAGAGAGAACAGCAAGTGCAAAGATCCTGCAGTGGAAAAGAGCTTGGTATATTTGAGGAACAGAAAGCAGGCAAGTAAGGTGGAATAAATAGAAAGTGTGTAAGCCTGCCTTGGGGGTCATTGGCTGCTGTGTGACAACCCAGGGTGGAAACCTCAACAAATTTTAGAAGACTCTTATGTTAATCTGAGAAAGGAAGCCTGAACCAGGCAACATCAATATAGATAAATAGAAGTAGATTTTTAAAAAGAAGTAGATTTATCCGAAATATGCTTTGGAGGTAGAATCAACAGGATTAGTCAGTGGATTGGCAGTGATAGAAGGGTAGGTCTGGCTTAAGCAAGAAAGTGGATGGTGATGCCATTTACTGAGATGGTGAATACTCAAGGAAATCGACTTGAGCACATGTTTGCAATATTTCTGGGATACATAGTGATGTCAGGTAAGCAATTGAATATGCACGTCAAATTCAGAAAAGAAGTCAGGAACTAGGAATGTACATTTTAGGGTCATCAGTTTATAGATGGCACTGAAATCCATAGAAACAGATGAGAATTTCTAAGGAAGGAGGATAGAGATAAATGAGAAAAGGACCCAGGAGAGAACTGACATTGATGGTTAAATAGGAGAACTGCAGAAGGAATTTGGGAAGGAATGGCCAGAGAGGAAAAAGTGAAACCAGGAAAGGGTGGGTTTCACTGAATTTAGCTGGAAACAATGTTTCAAGAAGGAGGGACCAGTTCTCTACGTCAAATGCTACTACAAAGGTGATAGAGATGAATCGAAAAGTGTACATTGAATCTGGCTCCACAGGATGTTGTTGGTGACTGAGTAGAGTGGGAGAGAGTGACAGATTGCCAGTGTAGATAATATTTTTTTTAACAATTTAATTTTTAAGGAACAGCAAAGAAATGAGGATGCGCTTTAACAGGTAGGGGAGAGATGTGTTTTATAGGCAAGAGGGAGTAGAGCCTGTTTGTTTGCTGATGGAAATGATCTAGAAGTAGAGAGATAAATGGCAAAGGACAGTCTAAAGTCCCACATCTGTCCTTCCTCTAAAACCGGCACTCTTAATAACTATTTTGCAGAGTCACTGTCCCCACGGTCATTGCTTACTTCCCTTCCATTTTGAAATCAGCTTGAGAGTGTCTATTGATTCCTTCAGGTCAAATGAGAGTCTTTTGGTGTTTCATTCACTTGACTTCACAGACACGTGTTTGCTGGAGTTACCAAGTACTGGGCAGGGACTAATAAAAAGTTTTGGTCTGATAAAAGCATACTCCCTAAACTGACTTGGAACCCACAACCTTCTCTTTGAACACAATATAAATGCTACTGTGGACCTCGGAGGTTAATCCATTACAACAAGGCAATTAAATTTAGGGACCGTTTGGAAGATAAAAAGCAGCAAGTAATAACCAGGTCAGAAAACTCAGCCATGATGGATTTCTATAATTTCCTCCAACTTCACGGAGCTGCGTCTGGTGACCCAAGGCGGGATGGTGTGACTGCCCGATGGTGTCAGAAATGTGAGGGGGAGATTATTTTTATTAAACAAGTTGCTTCTGAAGCCTTGGCCTCTCTTGCTTCCCCTTTCTCTCCCAAGAAGGTCATTTGCCAGCTGGTAATGCATTTAACCCTTACGCATACAGGTAGTGAGAGGGATCATTTTACAAAGGCAAGCGATCGACACTGATGTTTCTCCTAGCTAGTGTTCTCAGGTTTGGATTTGGGGTGCTTGCCCCTCTGTTGTGAACCTGCTTTGATTTAAGTGCTTTCCTTGCCCTACTGGTGGATTTTGTATAGATTTTTGAGAAATAAGATGCTTAGTTTGTCCCCACTGGAGGGGTTTACCCATAAGAAACAAATGAAAATTGTTCTCGTGTTAGACTGGAGCTGAGATACAAATCCTCAGACCCTGATTTATTATTCTTCAACTTTGTTTTCTCTGCTTCTGTCTATCTCACACAGCAAGTAGTCATCCCGAGTCATTCGCGTCACAAACATTTCTGGACACTCACTCTGCCCATGACACTGTACTAGGCACCAGGGTGCATGTAAATGTTCAACCACATTGTCCCTGCTCTCTGGAAACTGGTCCCTGGTCTGTTTCAACAGGGAGTGCTGTGAGACAGTGCTGACACAATCATTTTAGGAGATTGTTTTCTCTGCGCCAAATTGCCCTGTCTCATTAATGACAGGCTCAATTTCCATCACGTTCCTTGATGGATCTTGCAAGACATCCAAGAGGGAGCTTCCTTCCAGCCCAGAAATGTAATTCTCTACAGATACATGTTGGCATCTGCGACTCAACTCAGGAACATAATGAAGTTAATTTTGAGGAAAAGCAAACACAAATATAACGGTGATCAGAAGAGCAGCCACAACTGTCTGCACCATTTGTTTAATGGCCAAATTAGTTCATTAAGTAATTTGCCCTGCCCTCCCTCCCTTTCCACAAAGGATTTAAGAAGACGATTGCTTGGCTCAGAGGACTGTGTTTTGGATTTGTAGTCAGGACACTGAGTTCGAGTCTCAGCTCTGATCATTTGAGCTCTGCCTGCATCTCAAGCCTGTAGGGACCCTATGTCATTAAACTATTTGTCTTATCTACTTCACAAGGCTGATGGGAAGATAAAATGAGATAATAATATACATAAAAGGACTTTGTTAAAAAATAAAGCATCATGCACATGTTAGTTATTATTTCAGAAACCAAAGTTAACAAGAGATTAAAATCTTAAATCTGGGGGAATTTTTCTGTGGAGCTAGTTGGCAGGTCACTTCTTTTTCTCATTCTTTTGTGTTTGTGTCTCAGAGAATTAGCAACTAGATAGGAAGGAAATGCCATTATTAGAACATGGGCTGGCCGGGTGGTAGGGAGGTACCAGTAGAAGTATTTTCAGCAGTGTGGTTTCCAGGGCTCTGATTTGCATACCTGCAGCTGTCTGGCCCACTGATGAGCAAAAATGCACCCAAGTGAGATATATATACATATAAGGCTTTGGTTTGCCAAGCCATCTTTAATTTTTACCTTGAAACTTATTCTTTTGGTTAAAGGCATCGACTCCAAACAGATAAACCAATGGTTCAGAATAGTGCTTAGGCATGTCCAAGAGCAAAGATCCTTCAAGGAAACTGGGCATCAAAGGGTCACACTGTCACCACTAGTTGTATTGTTCTAGCTCTGAGGGACATTGCTCTGTTTCTGATAGGAATGGGCACGTGGCTCATTAGGCTCTATTTGGACAAATTTGTTTTAAAAACTTCTCATTTGAAAATTAAATTGGCGTACACACACATACATAAATATACACCCATATTTTTTCTTTTAAAAATTCCTATTATCTTGTTTGTTTACCAGTTGTTGGGTATTCATCAATTGATTGTTCACCAATATTCTTTAAGAGTGCTTCTCAAAGAGTGGTTCATTAAAAGTGCATCTTTAAGATAACCACTTAGAGTATTTATTGTAAACACCCTCCTTTTACAGCCATCAAATGCGGCTCTCTGAAAGTTGGGCCCTGGAATCTGCATTCTCAGTGAGCTTACCAGGAAGCCTTAAAGCACACTCAGGTTTAACTCTTCTCTGAAGATAGTCCACAGAGTTTTGGTAGTTTCTATGGCTATTTTTCTCAGGGTGAGTTTCTGAACCAGCACTCTTGATTTCATTTGGGGCAGCTGGATTAGCGCTTGTTAATTCTACATCCCTCTTGAACTTTGGTAGACCCTTCACCAATTTTTATTTATTATTCTTTGCTTTAAAATCATTCTTTCCACACAGGATAGAAACAAAGCAGGAGTTGGAGAATTTCACTTTCAGTGTACCATCCCTCAAATGCACAGCATTGGCTGCCCCTGACCCCTCTCTGATTGTGTAGCTGGTCCACTCTACCACTAAACATCCTCCTTGTATTCTTACTAGCCTCACTCAGTGTAGACCAGATCCTGACCAACCGTCCCATTTTATTTAGGACTCTCTTAGCTTTAGCACTGAAAGAAAGTTTCATCCTGGGAGTTCCCTTAGTTCTAGTCAAACTGGAATGGCTGGTCACCCTATTAGGAAGGACATACTGACTTCCTTGTCATTCTCCTTCCATTTAAACCAAATTTGTGTTTTCATATTCAATTTGACTTTCATCTTTTATACCTATGTCTTAAATATTCCTCTGAGAGCTTCCTGTGCAATAATACTGGCTTATTTCAGCTGCATTACTTAAAAAACAAACACACACACATGAAACAAACAAACAAACAAAACGGAGATGTTGCTTGACTTCTGCTGAATGATGGAATACTTGGGACTCCCACTTAAACATCCTGAGAGTAGAATCAGAACTGCACCAGAATTTGGCTGTGCTTTAGTCTTCTGCCCTTCTGCATTCAGCAATGTCAGCTGTCTTGCATTCCTTATCTACTAAAGATTGTTACCCCCTTATGTCTTAGAATATTTTGTGTTTCTCTCTTAGTCAAAAGTAGGATCTATGTGGCCAGGCTTCATCTGCAGATAGGAATGGAGCCCAAACAAGTCAATTAGTGCTACAATGATGCTTAACAAGACACTGAGCACTCACAGGATGACCAAATATTACCAAGTATGTCCCATGCCTTCTGTTAATATCCCCAACTCTGTGCCTCTTGCCCCCACTCTCCAACATGGGTGGTTCCGATGTATTTGGGAAGAGAACAAAAGCAGAAAAGACTATTGCTTTGGGGTAAGGGAGGAGATTTCTTGAGATCTGTATTAGTCTGGTAAAAATGCACACATTAACAACTTAAGACATTATATTGCCTGTCTCCTCTGTGATCCTTTGCCTTCAAATAGATAATAAGTTCTCAAAAGTCATTTCAAGCCTAACCAACTTTCAATTTTCTTTGAAGGTACACCAGGTTCCCTACTATTAAGAAGGGGTATGAGAGTTAGTACAACGTGCTACAAAAAAAACCCCAAAAAAACCTCAAATAAACCATTCAGCCTACTTTATGTATTTCTCTTTTTTCCTTCACTTGACATCAACAGATAATTTTCAATCACAAAAATGACTGTCTCCCTGTTCTTTTTTAAGATTATCCCAACCCCCTTGAGAACTTGTTCTCTGACTGAGCCTGAGGCTATGGCATCATGTCTTCAAATTCTAGCAAGTGCCAGATGCCCCTCTCTTGGGGTGTCTCATCCTCTGTGTCTGAGTAACATTGTCTGTGCCCTTGGCTGACCACAGCCTTCTCCAACCACAGCACGACCTTCCTCCTATCCTTGTCTCCTCATTCATGTGTTTTGCATCTACCTTTGAAGGTGATTAAGTTATGAGGGCTCTGCCTCATGAATGGGATTAACACTCTAATAAAAGGGCCTGAGGTGGAAGGGATCACCCTCTTGCACTTCCATCCCTTCTACCATGTGAGAATGAAGCTAGAAGGCCCTTAACAGTTATTGAATGCCAATATCTTGTTTCTGGACTTCCACACCTCTAGAACTGTTAAGAAATAAATTTCTTTTGCTTATTAATTACCTTATCTGTGGTATTTGTTATAGCAGCAGAAGTGCACTAAGACACAGACAATCTAAAATCTTCAGAGAAGACATCAAGTCCTTTCAACAGACTTTCATAAACACTATTGATTAGACCCATGTCCCCTTTGAGAATTTAACTTGCATATTAATTTTCTCATGGTATTTTGTTGCTTTTCTTGGACACAATCACCAATGCATTGCATATTGATGGTCAGCGAAAACAGTTCCAATTTTGGACATATATCCAGCACTTCTTTTGTTATGTCTGCAAGGAAATCTGAACTCCAAGGTAAAGCAAAAGAGAGTAGTATGTCAGGATGCATGAGGTCAGCTCCTGGACTGACCCTCGGGGACTATGATTGAGTATGTATGCATCACAGTGTGGATTACCGAACTTATGTCAAATGTGTGTTTAACAAAAACATCCTAAGATGCCAATATGGTAGGTGAGACTCAGCAGCAAGAGGATCTCGACAAGGGCAATGTTTTTTGTCTGGAGAGTGGGTGCCTGTGTGTCCAGGAACTTTTGTCTGTTAGCAGCAAAACCCCAACCAGTGGGGAGGAGTATGGTGAATAGGCTCTTGAACCTAGGCTACATCAATAGGCATGGGGAGAATGATATATTTGTTGAAATGAATTTGTCCAATATTATGAAGCTCTAATACTCAACCAGTTGCTTATAATTGCTACAAGTCTGTAGGGAGAGGGGCAAGGGGGAAATGCTTTGTTTCTAATCCAGATTTTGGCCATAGTTATCTGATCTCCTCTCTGAGGTGCTGGATAGAGTCATGTGTGAACTGTAAGGACCTCATTTTTCTCCTCTAATCCAAGACCTACACTACAGTCAGGCCTCTTTGGCGTACCACACTGGCATGAGGATGCACACAAAAGGAAGAACCCAAGAGAAAGAGAAATTGGCCAAGTTCAAGTCCATTATTCTCCTCCCATTCGAAGCTTCACGGTCTCGGACTGAGAACTAAGTCCATCCCGAGACTCTGTGAGTTCAGAAGCAGACAGAAGGAAGAGGGGATTGAAGAAGCTATTCAGAGAAGAGAGGCCTTGAGCCACTTCTAGAGATGAGAGCATATCACTGACATTGTTAGGGTATAGACCTGCGTCAGTGGGCTGTGGTTCAGAGCAAGGCATTCACTCGCATGGAAATAAAAAGACATGGAGTATGAATGACTGAAAGGAGGGGGCTAAAGCTAGTGACTTGGTAGAAATGTAATGCTCACCTCATTCCTGTGAGCCATCAGGAATGACAAATTCCAAGCTCCCTCCAAACATGTCCATTGATTGCGATAGGATTTCTAGACTGCCTGGCTTGGTTAGCGCTGGCTTGGGGTCAGAATGGGACTGGAGTGTCAGTGGAAAGTGTTCAGGTCCTATGGGACATGAGGCTGAGGCAGGAGGGAGAGTTAAAATTAGATGTTTCAGTAAGTAAAGGCAATTACTGGCTGTCTTTCCCAACCAGAAACACCTCCATCAGTCCTTGGTGGATTACCTGCTCAACCCTCAGGCAGGATTGGGAAAAGAGACAGCAATGTGTAGTGACTCTGCAATGACATCACTGATATACATGGCTGGGGATCACATTTCCTCAATGCAGCAAGAAATGCTTAGAAGAACTGATCATAAGCATGACTTTGGCAAGTTGTTACCCAGTTTTTCTATATATTGTTTGTATATATTGCCTTCTTGACTAGACTTACTGCATTTAATCAATTAATTTTTTATTGTACTTTTGTTTTTTTTTTTGAGCCAAAGTATCACTTTGCTGCTGCCCAGGCTGGAGTGCAGTGGCATGATCATGGCTCACCACAACCTCGACCTCCTGAGCTTAGGCATTTCTTCCTCCTCAGCCTCCTGAGTAGCTGGGACTACAGGTATGTGCCATCACACCTGGCTATTTGCTTGTTTGTTTGTTTATTAGAGATGAGGTCTCACTATATTGCTCAGCCTGTCTCAAACTCCTGGACTCAAGCAATCCTGCCACCTTGGCCTCCCAAAGTGCTGGGATTATAGACATGAGCCACCCCGCCTAGCTACTCACTGCATGTAACACATTTACAATATGTAGCCATCATTTTGACACTGCCTTGAACAATCAGAAGGAAGGAATGCCAAGATCAATGGGAATGGAGGCTATGTACAATCAGAATGGAGGGCATGACCAATCAAAATGGAGGCTGATACAGCCATAGCAGGGCACACCAACTGAGGAGCAGCCCAGTCCAGATGAATGCTTGGAATAATTAATTCCAATAGATGCTTTCTACTAGTAAAAGTTTCAGAAAGCATGATAGGTTTGTTGAGTTTGTGGTTCTGTAAGTCCTCACAAGAGCTTTCTTGGGGCAAGGCTGGTATTCTCGGCACGTTGCATGGCTTATGTAGTGAAACATCTTCATGGGGGGGTAAGGCGGCAGCTGGAATTTGGCCACTGGCCACCACTCTTCTGCTGTGGACTTTTGAGCAAATGTGTATGTGGGGTGGAGGCAGAAAGATAAATGCCAAGATTTTGCTCAGATTCCCTGGAGACGGTTTGGAGGCTGATATGCTGACATTCACATGCGTGTGCTCACACAGCACTCGTGCTGGTGAGTGCTGCCGGGGGGATGGGGAGCTGGGCCCAGGCAGAACCAGAGGCTGGCAAAGGCATTGTTCATTGTACTGTGAGTGACATGAAATCCACCATTTGACAGTTAGCCCACATAGCTGTGGTGATGCGAAAGGCTCACTTTAGATCATGCATTCCACTGCTGTGCATGGATTAATATGGTTTTGAAAGGGCTTTTCTTTCTTTCTTTCAAATTTAATATGGGACTATATGAGGAAGAACATGGTAGCAATTAGCTGCTGCCATGAATTTTATGAGCAGTTTGCTAGAAACCACATTAATGACTCCACGGGTAGTGCTGAGATCAGTTCTGCTATATTATTTTTTCTCTCCCCCACCCCTATTTTCCTCCTCAAGGGCCAGCCTGAAGCTCCAGGATGTTGTCAGGTGGGTGGCCCTAATGGCCAAGGTGCTCTTTTCCAGGATAGGTAGCCCAATTCACCCCTACCTTGGATCTTGCACCAAGTCTGCTGGTGGGTTCAGCCCTGTTCTGGAGCCTGGAGCACTATCAAGATGGGTAATAATCTGGTCTTGGTTCAGACAGGTGGAGGGCAAACCTTGCAGGAAGTGTCCACTAAGAAATTGCTACCACAGAGGGAAAAAAAATCCTGTGTGTTTCTCAGTTTTAGCAACAAGAACTGGAATAAAACATGGGTAGTAGCTAGGAAAAAAATGGAAACAAATAGTCTTTATAAATTCTCAGGAAGCATGGAGATGGTTTCAAAATATTTTACCAGAAGCCAAGGGAAAGGGTGGGTACTGGATAAAGGGACTGGAAGCAGGAAACAAACTCTGCACAGCTTCCTGGGGATGCGTGATGGAGCCAGCTGAGGTCCGTGTTCAAAAACAGTTTCAGTTTTTGGGTCTGGAATCTTGAAAGAAACAAAAATAAGTGTGCTACCAAGTCACAAACCTTGATCAAGTCCTGAGCAAGGCACCTGTAAACACAAAGCATGTTAGGTGTAGTCCCAGCCACGGGAGTGAATCAGTAGGCAGGAGAGGTAAGTAGAAAAACAAAACCAAAACAACAACAATTAAAAAAAGACCAAGCAAGAAATAACCTCGGTCTGCTTGAAAAAAAATAGACATGAGGGTGGTTACAGAATAGTTTTTACTTCTGATTCTTTTCTGCAGCACGAAAAGTTAGCAGCCATGAGGTCTGCAAAAAGTAGCTCCAAGAAGGTAAACTGAGGCCTCTTACGCAATGAGGCACTAGGGACAGGCCTCTGGAGGACAGAGGTAGGAACCGGCAGGCTCTTGAGAACAGGCACTTGGAAAGCCCTTCACGACAAGTGAACTGAAAGTTCTGACAACCTCCAGGAAGCTCTTTGGCTTTTGACTCCAGCAGAAATTCAGGTTGACTCTGCATGAAAAGCTGTAGGTCAGTGATAAAATGGCACCTCGTTAACACATCCCCACCCCCAGATATACAAAATGATAGTGATTTGTTAATGCTGCTCGATTTCAGATATTTTCATGAAGTGGTATTGTTTTGATGGATAAGAAATAGAAAATTCATGACAATAAATCTATGGGGGTTTGAATCTCTAACTCGCGTCCCAGGCACATCTGATTCTTGGCAGTTTGTTTGAATGATGGGAATGATACCATCAAATGTAATCTGATAGAAACATGCTTAAATGGTGTGTTTCCTGACATTTCCTGATGAAAACATTGTTTTAGCTCAGACATGAATGTTTCAACAATGGAGAACTAGACTCTTAGTAAAACTTGTCTCATTGAAAACATTCCCCATTTGAAGATTTTTTTTTAATTTGGGTTCAGTCTTTAAGAATGGTATATCTTATAAAACTTTTGATACCTTTGTTATTGTCAATGTCGTAGATTTGTAAAAGACTATTGTAAATGTGTGTAAGAGTTAAAATGGAATCTTTGGTTTAAAATGTAATCAGTGTAATATAAACGTAGATGAATTTAAAAGGTAATCACTCTCTGTCTCCTCTCAAATAAAACAAAATCCAATACAAGGTCGGTGAAAACAGAAGAAATAACTTGTGGTGGGTGTATGAGCTCTCACTTTATTTTATTTTTTAAACTCTGTATGTATGTTGTATAAACTCTTTCTGACATCTTTCACAATAAAAAAAAGCTTAAAAATTTAACTTGTTGGAACTATGATCTAAACTTCCCTCCTACACAAACACACACAAAGTCACACACAAACATTTAGTTCGTATTAGTCAAATCCTCATAAAATTTCTAGTTCGGGCTTTGACTATTTGAGTGACATGGAGTCCTGAAAATAATAAGAGAAACCAGCAACTCTGAGAGAAGGCTGAAGGCATTGGTGTCATTTAACCTGGAGAAGACAAGGACCCGGTTGATTTAATAATGGTCTCTCAGTTTATGGAAGGCTATTATGCAGAAGATGGTGTCCAGCTGTTTTTCATTTCTATTGAAGACAAAAAAAAAACAAAACAACCAAAAAAAAAAAAAAAAACCAGAGAGGCTAGAATTGCATCAAGAGAGATTAGGGTGAGAGATGAAGAAAAAGGTCTTGGTTGATAGGGTTGTGAGACTGGAATGAGCAACCAAGGAGGATTATGAAATCCCCATCTTTGGAATTCTTAAATTAATGTGATCTGCCTGAATCAACGATGGGGAATGGTTTGCTATCTGCCTGCTAGCCAGCAGAGGGACAGCAGAGCTGATGGTTCTGTAGGCCAAGTTCCCCTGGTGCGCCATGATTCCTTGAGTTGAGTGTATTGCCTGTGGCAGGGAATTTAGCGCGCAGAGCCAGAAGCCTGCTGCCCTGTGGCAAGGCTGCTGCGTCTGTGTACTGGGGTAAGCTGACACCTCACGTTCCTTTCGACTCAAATGGCTCCAGAGTCGTTTTAAGATCTTGCTGACTGCCAACTGCCACCTTGAAATAGGAAAACTATTTTAAACAAATCCTCCAGGACATGCAGGCAAAGTATGCCTTTGCAGTACTCAGGATACATGGTCACAGGACACCTCCTAGAGACAACTGAAAACTATTAGCACGGCAGGAAACTCCTTGGAAAAAGAGGTGGGAAGATTTGGATATTAAACTTATCTCTTCTCTTTCTCATTTTAAAATATTTTTGACGTAGAAGCAACATGTTCTTGAGGACCAGATTTCTTCCTCTCTTTTTTCTTTCATTTTTCTTTTCTTTACTGAGTTCTTTCAAGTATTTTTTTTTAACTTGAAAACAAAATATTTAAAGTATGGTAATTAGGTCTTATGGATGCTGAGAGACAAACCCAGAGAATTTGAAAGAGGCAATTAAATTTTTTTGGTTAAAAAATAAAAGTCTAGTGCTTTGCTTTTCTTATAAAAGGATACTCTTACTAGTGTCTGTTTTAAATATATTTCTTAAGGTGATGAAACATCCCAGGGAACAGAACTGTATGTGAAGAGATTTGTGTGGAAAGGAGGATTTTAAGAGTTTTTTTTTTTTTTCATCTTTCTGAATATTCTCCCCAAACAGCTCAGTCTCATACTTCAAAGGAGCAGAGCAGAACTTTTACCTAAGGGAGGCTTTGCCTCCCCCAGCGGGCTTGGTTTCCATACCATGGTTTTTCTGGAAATGTCCTCTTTCCATATGCTACCTCTGAGTCACGCCTCATTGAGAGTGATGATTATGATCTCTGGACGTTCAGATGCTGCTGAGAATCAGGAGGATATTTTGAGCCCTGGAATTCGGGCTCTGCCACATGTTTGGATTAACAACCAGTTAAACCTTGCTAAGGCAATATTTTTCTATGCAGTTAGTTTTTATACCAAACAAGGTTTGTAGTAATTGGATGCCCTACTTGAGCAAAGCTGTTTACCAGAAAATAAATCACTCCTGGCATTAAGAAAACACAAGCCCAGGGATTCGCCAGCACAGCATCATCCCGTTCATTTCTCATAAACCTAGCCCCAAACATGTGCATTCTCATCTACAATGACTTATGCTTTGAATTGTGGTCTCTTTATTTCCATGCCCATTATAATGCTTACCTAAACATTTCCCTCTGTTTAGCTGCGGTGCTTCTGGTAATGACTACTATTTGGCTGCTGGGAAGCATTTGCCAGGAGAGAGAGAGAGAGAGGATTGAGAGAGAGAGAGAGAGAGAGAGAGAGAGAGGGAGGGAGGGAGGGAAGGAGAGAAGAGGCAGAAGAAGGAGGAGGAGGGGAGGAAGAAGGAGAAGAAGAAAGGAAGCATACTTTTTCATAACTGGCCATAAAACTATAGGTAATTAGAATTAGAATTTGAGGCAATTTCACAGTTACCTAGATGACCTTCTACAACTGGTAGATGAGATTAGGAAAAACATAGCTGACTCCCACGTGAAAGCTGGGCTTTGAACTCAGGATTCCTATTGACCTTTGCTCTGTTCTGATATTCCTTCTGTCATCCAGTTGTCTTCTTTTTCTCTGAGGATCTTGGATACCTAAAGAGGAATTTGGAAAAGCAAGATATGGTAAACCAGGTTCTCCTAGGAAGATAGGATAGAACTGAACTCCAGGTATAGGTTTTTCCATCATGGTAACTATGAGAGTCAGCAGATTTCAGGGAGCAGAATCACGTTCTGATGTGTGTCTGTACCACTTTTGAATGGTTCTGCCCATAGGACATTCCCACAGTGTCTGAAGACAGTCACTTAAAGCCAATCAAAGCCATGTTGGTAGAAGTGGTTAGTAATGCAAATGTCAGGGCAAAATAGGAGAATGATCAAAACATATGAGGTTTTGGATTTAGAGAATTTTGTTGAGATTTTTACACGAATGGAAAAACAACCTCCCCCTTTGTGCTATGATCTGAGTGTTTGTATCTCCCCAAAATTTATGTTGAAATTCCAACCCAAAGGTGATGGGGCCTTTGGGAGGTGACTAGGCCATGATGGTGGAGTCCTCATGATGGGACTAGTACCCTTATAAAAGAGGCCTCAGAGAATGTGCTTGCGTCATTCACCATGTGAGAACCATCTATGAGTCAGACAGTGGAACCTCACCAGACCCCAGATCTGCTGATGCCTTGATCTTGGACTTTCCAGTGCCTGGGACTATGAGAAATACATTTCTGCTGTTTTTAACCTACCCAATTTACGGCAGCCTGGACGGTCCATGTCAACCTTGAATAATGATTTATTTATTCTATCGAGTTCAAGTCAAAGCTAATGGCTTTAGTCACTATGAATGAATCTAATTGGCTTTCTACAATAGGAAGGCCTGATCCAAGTCAATCTTGCTCATAAGCCATAAATGCTCTAAAGGGAAATGGACTCACAAATAATCCAAAAAAAATTTAGAATTAACTTCCCTCATTGCTTCAATTTTGACTTTGGCAGATTGAGATATCTGTGGAATATTATTGCTAATGTGTATTTTTGACAATGGGGTCAAATTCATGGTTTTTGAGAGTCCAAACATGAGTTGCTAAGCATGAGAAGATTTAATCATTAATGAAGTGAACATATCTTTCCCTTCCAAGTAAACTTTTTCCCTTTACTTTAACTATGCACTTCCATTTGTTAGAGAAACTGAGGTCATGAACGTGACTTCAAGGGAGTTCCCCTTGTTCACTTATTTCAATGAAAACCATTCACATGGAACCGTGTCACACTTGGATTCTAGAGTTGAAACCACCTCTTTAGACCCAATTTGCATAGGCCAGAAATGTCTTGAAAGCTTGCACAAAAGTTTTAAACCAACCACATCATCTAACATTTTTCTTTGCACATATTAGGTAATAAGTATCCTTTGGAAGACAGAATCCACAAGAGCATGAAAGCCAGAATTAATCGTCCTATTGCACAATATGATTTAGATGCTCCTACTCACATAACCATTCAGCAGGAGTGTTCAGGCCCTTGCTGTGTATAAAGCTATGTGAGATGCACAAAGTGAGACACATAGACCTGTGTAGTAGCACATGGTTCCTGCCTTCAGGAAGCTACACACCGCACAGGGCAGAGCCACGAGTCTCAGCCTTTTCTTCTTGGTAGCATCATGGGTCGAGTTGGCCTGTGGGGTGTGCAAGACATGACTCCATCCCCTTCTCTCTGCCTTTCCACTCACTTCCTATGTCAAAGCACCTGGCAGGACTATAGCACTTGACGGGTGGGTTTTTTCTAGACCGATTTGACAGTTACTTAACATTATTAAGGGAAAATCACATGAAATATAAATTTTTGTAGGTCAGAAACAGTCTTACAGTTTGGCAGTTTCAGATTGACAAGATTCAGTAGAGATTTAGCATTTTTGTATGAAGTGCATAATTTGTAAGCTTTTAGAAGTGGTTTTATATTTTTTAAAGAAATTCATCCTCTAGGACTCGCCTGCAGCCAGACAGGCCCTGTGTCAGAGGCAGATGCTTCTGGAGCAGACTATGTTTCTGGAAGGTGAGAATTGTTGACATTTGGTTCATTCCAACTGAGGTGCCCTGAACCATAGAGCTGCTTTTAGTCTGAAAAGTATTTTCAAAATTCGTGTTTGTTTGCCAAAACAATCTAATTTGGATAAATACATCGTAACAAATTTTAAAGCAAATACAACTATATGAAAAGATCTAAATAGCTCAAAGTGATGTGACTTTGTGAGGCCCCATTTTTTACCATTATCTCTCCTGTTTAAATGCAGGCTTCCCAGTGCTGGTTTGAAATTCCACTGACTGATTTCATTTGGATTTATAGTGGCCATTTTAAATATTTACATATTGATCATGTAGTTATTCACCCACAAAATGAAGAAGAAGAGGAGGAAAGAAGAGGAGAGAAAAAAATATTGAAACCTTTATGACTTCGCCAAAGAAAGAGCTGATTTTAATATTTCAATGAAGATTCTTCTAGATTTTTTTCCAAATAAGTAATATTTTGAAAATGCAAATATTCTTGAGACACTTAGGGAAACTATTAGTCACTCAAAATTGACTGAGGATTGATTTAATTAAATGCTTTCAGAACTGGAAGAGACTTTAAAAATATTTTAGACCAGTCCTCAACCAGGGACGATTTTACCTCCCAGGGAACACTTGGTAATGTCTGGAGACATGTTTGGCTGACATAGCCTAGGCATGCTTCTGGCATTTAGTGGGGAGAAGTCAGGGATGCTGCTAGATATCATAAGACACCCAGGACAGCCCCCACAACAAAGAGTTATTGAACCCCAAATGGCAGTAGTGCCGAGGATGAGAAAACCTGTTTTAAACCAGTTCCCTTATTTTCTGAATAAAGAGTCCAGAGCCGAAAGATGATTTGCACAGAGCCATTCAGTCAACTAATGGTGTGTGAGAGATGAGAGCCTTTGCCTTCCCTGCCCTGTCCTGGGCTCTTTTCATCAAACTGGGATGAATGCACATTTTTGATAGCGAAAGACAGACTTGGGAAAATGCGAAGGGATAATTCTGAAACAGGGTTCTGGGGGAAAAGATAGATCCAGCAGTGGAGGGAAGAAAGCTGCGAACAGAAGGAGAAATTAAATAGCCACGGAGCATAGTGAAGGTATTGGGAGCCAGCTCTGGAAGGGGTGCCAGATGAGCAATGGATATATAGTCCACACAAATATTGCTTGCTTAGCAAGTATATATGGATATCGCTAGGGTGACCAACTCCTTCCAGTTTGCCTGGAACTTTTAAAACTGAAAGTTCCATGTTCTGGGAGTCCCCTCAGTTCTGGACAAACTAGGACAGATGGTCACCCTGTTTCCCATTCCCTCATAGGAATGTACTTGAGCAAAAGTTATTGCACCAAATTGCAGACTAGTTTAGTGAATTGGAGGAAATTTGGTGAAGAACATGTGGGACCTGTCTGTATATGCAACTTCCTGTGAATATATAATTATTTCAAAATACAAGTTAAAGTTAACTGTTTAGTGAATGTCATCTGAGTGAAGAGCTAACTTTCTCTCAACTGAGACTACAGGGAACTTTCATGTGGCCAGATGGGACACCCAGAGTAGAAAACTCTTAATAGTTGTGCCATGGAGTGCTGTATCATCACTGTGGGCAACAACTTCCTGAGATACATGAGAAGGGCAGGGAAGGTGGCATTTGGGCACAGTGCAAATGGTGTGGTTGGCATTTAGGCCTAGCCATGGTGTTACTTAATCCTGAAGTAGTCCGAGTCGTCTTGTGGTGGGAAATAGTACATTTTGAGTATACGGGAGGAAGAAAAGTTCATACAAAAGAAAAATTACAGAAGCTTTCACTGAGGGAGTTGCTCATTCATTCATTCATTCATCCATTCATTCATTCATTCTCTACAATGTCAAACATTCTGCTTGGTGACAGAAAATAAAAGTTGAATGGGTGTTGTTCTCTGTCCTTCAAGAGTTTTTGGTTGGGGTGCTGAAAGAAAGCCATTGAAGAAAAAAAGTTCAATTTACTTTAACAATATAAAGAGTATTTTCTTCATTAAAAAAAGAGAAAGGAACACAAGTTGGATACCTTCTATGTTCACGTTATTGTGGATGTAAATTAGAAATCTTATAGTCTGTGTCTTCAGGCAGTTAAAACAACTGGACTTTGTAGAGTTACATGGGGTTCAGTGTATGGAAATCTTTTAAAGGAACTTTTAACTTAATGAAATTTTCATTTTTTAAAAGGAACATCTGCAAATTGAAAACATCAAAAAAAAAAAAGAGAGAGAGAGAGAATCTTCCTGATGGATCTGGGAGCTTAAAATTTGGGTGACAGTTTTAGATCAGAAGACTCTTCAATCCATTCCACATTTCTCAGCATCTTAAGTTAAATCCTGGAGAAGTTTTCTCTAATTTTCCACCAGGGGTCAAGTGCATATGACTCTTACACATAGCCAGAGAGAGAGGTACTATTTGATTTCAGTGTTGCTCCTGATTCTTAGAAGTGAGGTCTTAACCTATTTTGCTTGAAGCTTGTGATTATGTTCTCAGGGTTATCGAGCTATTCATTTTACCATTATAGGTCGTCCTTCCCGAGAGAAGGTACTCTTGAGATGAATCCCTTTTTAGCTGCAAATGAATGCTACCATATGTTTTACCAAAAGCGGAAGAAAAGTATAGCAGTGCTAAGCCATAGCAAGTGAGTAAAGAGAGAAAAGGAATCAGGAAACAGATGGTAAATGGGGAAAGGAGGAAGGGAAGCATAAATATATGAAAACAGGAACTGGAAGAACTGGAGGCAAACCTTGCCCTGTTCTCCTTTACATTGAAAATTACCCCTGTGGCCAGGAAGTCAGAGCTGCCATCTTGTTTTTAGGTGTGTCCCTCTTTGTTTCATCTTTGGTCTTTATCAAAAAAGGTAGAGCTGGAAGAATCACTGGGAGAGCTTTTAAAAAAAATACCTACTCTCCAGTCCCATCTCCAGAGATTCTGAGTCAGAAGGTCTTCAGTGGGAGGGATTCAACTATCAGTATTTCCTTGAAAATAACAGCCATAGTTGAGACCCACTATCTAGAATAGCTCCCTAATTTTTACAGATGGAGAAATCGAGTCCCAGAGACATTAAGTAACTGACAGAGGTACATACAGCTAAACTCAGAGGTAGATATACAACCCATGTCTCTTGCTCCCAGGTAAGAATTTTTCCAATTATACATGTAGAACTTCCCAGGTATAAAGACGAGGCTTGCTACAGGTGTTAGAGCAGTCGCAAATCTTTTCCCTTTCCCACATCTTTTGTTGTTGTTGTTAAACACCTTACATGGTGCCTGGCACATAGTAGCACTTAATAAATATTTGCTGAATGAAAGCGTGTGGCACGTGTTTAATTTTCATCTCCACCACCACCAGTAGCATTAAAGTAACACATCCTAATGTGCTAACGTGAAATGGAATGGCTTTCCCATTTGGTCCCTTTCTAAGCATTTGTTACTTTTTGTGACTCAACCTATGAGCCTATGATTGAGTAGATCATAGCATCCAAGGGGATTTCCATTAAAGTACTGAAGTAGCAGTTGGCTTTTCAACTTCGAATTCTTTCCCTTGTTAGAGAAACTGAAACAGTGTCTTGAGGAGGATTGGCTATTTAAATCCTGCTGAATGGTTTTTCAATAGAAGTGATTGGAAAAAACCCCATTTCATTTTTTTGGAGGAATTTGTTCCATTCTGTCTTGTGTTTCATTATAAACAGTTTTTTTAATAGCAAAACTTATTCTTCGTGCCATAAATGTGTGGTGAATGCCTCCCAACCATGTTTCCACACAGACCGCAGGTCTTTGCCAATTTTCCTGTATGTAGAGTCCCCACTGATGATGGCTCAGAACTGAAACCTGACCTAATGCTACTAAACTCCTGGATTGAGAAGGGTCTTAAAATCGCCTTTAGTGGTTTACACAGAAACTAACGCAGAGCCTCTGACTTCTCTCTTTTCCTAGGATTGTTGATGATGCAAGGCAAAGTCTATTTCACACTGGACTATAAGCTCTTGAAGGCAAGAATCAGGTCAATTTCCTCACTTTATATCCTACACACAAGTCAGTGCTCTAACCCATGCATTCTCAATGAGGGTAGGCATGTCCTGGGGATGACATTAATTTTTGGTAGGAAGGTGGCGAAAAAAACCTTAGATAAGACAGTAGTTTGTGAGCCTTTAAAGGGCCACAGTACATAAGTCAATATACAGTATATCTATGGCATTGAATTTTCATGGGAAGACTGGGGTAAAAATATCTTTAAAAGCTCCTTAGGGGCATCATAATGAAAAAGAGATCAAAAGATACTGCTCTAAACATATTTATTGACTGACTGAATAAATGTAATGTATGGTTAGAGGCAACAGAACATTCCTGGGTACTTGTTTAGAGATGGTGCTTCTCAGCTTCACTTTTTAGAGCTGGACAAATAACATGAGCAAAAATTCCTATATTTGGGAATTTAAAATGCCCACAGCCAGAACATTTTGCTTTAGTTTAAAGAATTCTCTACATTTCCAATTATCATTTTGATTTTGAGATTCAGAATTAAACCATAGAAATCAGGGACTTCGTCTTGGTCTTTTGCCTAACTAGATGTGAAAATGGGAGAACTGTCTCAGGGGGAGCAACCTGAAGGTGATAAAGCTGGGTGCCATGATAGAAACCATGACAAAAGCAACACACATCAATCTAATTGGGAAGACCCGCCAATTCCCTCTTATAGAGCATCTATCCAGCTGTGTGTTAGCTCGTTATGGCTCTATCACTTACCAGATTATGTTAAGACATGAATCTCAGTTTTTTTATTTCTCAAGTGGGCAAAACGGTAGATACCATGGCTACTTTACAGAGTTCTTGTTGGTATCAAATGAGATCATATATGTGGGCAAACACTTTGAACTGTAAGTTATTAATCTTAGTGTAGGTTATTATCGTTATCTTGTTGATTGAAATATTAGCAATAGATTCCTTATGAAGAAACAAGGGAGGATTTGAAGGAATAAGATTTTTCCAAGCCCAGGGCAGTCATAAAGACCAGGAAGATTACACATGACATTCCACATGGCCTTACCTAGATGCAAGGAGAGCTTGCAAATAAAATCCCTGGCTGATTAGTCATTCCCAGAAATAATTTGTGACATAGAAGGAAAGTACAAGGTGGACAGATCGACAGTCTCTGCTATAAAGGAAAACAATCTAAAACAGTTCCTAATTTTTCCTCGTGCAAGGCTATCTAAGAGGTTAAACCATCCCAGTAGGGTCCTCTTGAAGGTGTTCCCTGTTCCTAATCTTGCTCCTCATATCTCTCCTCAAGTTTCTGTCTTTTTCCAAGAGCATGACATTCTTTTTATTTTGCTTGTCGAAATGTCTACATTTTGGAAAGTGCCTCCCCACCTATAGAAGTTTCTCTCACCATGGGCTCCATCATATACCCTATAGTAATGGTTCCCTAAATCTAGTTTATTCCATATGGAATTGTCTGCCCTCTTGTGAAGGGGGAATAGGATAGTAGTCATGGTAGTCTTTGATATTCTAAGACTTTTAGAATAATCCACTGGAATATGGACACGATGAATGTGGTCCCTATTGAGCTTTCCACATCAGAGTGAGGAGGAGTCACATTTTCTTATTTTTCCATTTTCTGGAGTATTGTTAGACAAATACATACACACACAAACACACTCACACACTCAAATCTTCTGAGAACAAAAGTTAATTCTCAGAGAAATTCCATAAAGAGATGGCAGAAACATTTTCCTAATCACCTTATGATTTGATCGACTGCTGCTCTCATAGCAGAGTTAGTGATTCAAGTATTAATGCAAAGTAATGTTGTATGTTCTCATTCACCTTTGACTTTAAAAACACTTTCAAGCCTTCTGAGAGTAAGAAATTTGTAGCGTTGGAATTATTATTTGCAATAGTCCAATTAAATTCCTAGATGAGTGCTGTTGGGAGTAGAGTAGTTTTATTCTTCCATGTAAGATTTATTTCCATTTCCTCCCAGTGTGCTTCCCCCTTCATGCCTTTGCTTATCCTTTTCTCCTGGAGAGGAATACCCTTTGATTAATCTGTTTTTCACCCTTTAAGACTTAACCTGAGTCTCACTCTATCTAGAAAACCTTTCCTGGCTTCTCTAGCCCACACTGACATCTGTTTCTGACCTTCCGTTATACCCTTCAGTGTTGAATGAATAATCATACTGTATACTTTGTTGTTGTTGTCAATGTTGTATTTGCAGATACACATAGTAAGTACTATATAAAAACTTGTTGACTGAATAATTGCATATGTGAGGCTAGAAACAAGAGATCATTCTTGGATTACATGGAAGATGGTGCTTCTTAAAACTCTAAGAACAAGGGAATTATCATATATAATTTCTTATTCTCAGTAATTGTACAACTTTGAGCAGCTCACCTAAATTCTTTAAGTCTTGGTTTATCTTTGTGTAAAAGAAAGGAAATGACAACTACTCTTTCCATTTTTTGGAAGAATTAGAATTAATGTAAGAAAGTGGTTAGCTCAGTGCTTGGTGTATAGCAGGTGCTCAATAAATAATCATTGTCATTACTATTATAATTACTACTATTACTGTTTTTGTTGTCATTGTTATTTTCCACAGTACCTAGTACAGTGCTGAGCACATAGTATGTTGATTGTTTAATCCTGGACGATGAGGTTTGTTCAGGGTCCTGCAGTGTCCTTTATTGAGCTGAATGTTTCTGCATGATTAGTTTACTGGGCAAGAAATCTGTTGAGGGAAATAAATTGGAGGAGAAAATCGAATGTCTGGTAGAAGTGCCATATCCAAGCACCAAAGCCCGAGCCATGTGGAAATGAAAACTTTCCCACAGAATTCCCTAGACTGGTGTGACTTGTTGCCCCCATACCTTAGCACAAACCAGTGAAGATTGTGATAAATCAGGACTCTGAATAGTGGCCTTCATGAAGTAGCCCAGATAAAGATCTTACTATTCAATTTTTAAATTCACAACTTGGAAATTCTAGATTAGTTGACATTGGCTCAATACTTTAAGCCAACTGATGGGAAGAAAAGTCTGTTATTGATTTACTGGCCTTCTTCCTCCTCCCTGTTTTCCTCTGAACACTGACTAAAATCTCCCCAAAACAAGTACTGGGGGCCTCACCGTCTTCAGGGAGCTGATGGTGAAGGGAGAGGTGCAGGAAGGGAGGCATTTGCATCTCATTGCTGGCTTCTAGAGTTGGGTTCCTCTTCAAACATTCACTTTCTGGCAGGTCACCATTCTTCCCCATGCCCAGGGAAGTCCTTATGCAGCAGCAGGACCCATAAACAGAAATCACCACACTTGGATCCTGTTTGGGCTGAGCTCTCTCAACAGCGCCTCCTTCACTTCTACAAGTTATGTGTATATTAGCAGAAGCTTTCATTGGTCAACATTTGCAATGTCATCCCTAGAAGGGAGGGTCTAGAGGTGGAATATTCCTATCATGTAGTTAGGGTTATAGGAAGAAAGAAAGGGCTAGTGTAGTTTTTAACTATGTAGGGAGCCTCACACTTTGATGTTAGGGCGAAGACTATTATAGGATATGACAAAGGAATGCTGATCATTAAATAAATAATAATTGAGTGTCAGATACCACACCAGATACTGAACATGCGTTATCTTATTTATTTTTCATAGCAATCTTGGATAGAGGAACTTACTATTCTAAATAAATTAAACTCAGAGAGCCAAAGCAACTGGCATCATATCATATGGCTAATAAGTAGCTCAGCTGAGCAAAGCTGTGCTGCATGAGCTCTCGTAGGAATGTGTTTCTCAGGCTTCCTGGCCTCACTAGGGTTTTAGAGATCACAAGATGGTACTGTACAAGAAGAACCTGGTAGGAGAACACTGGCCTGAGAAGTAGAGGCCTGGGTTCTAGTCCAGCTTCTGCTGCTAACTTTTTGACTTTGTACAAGTCAAACGTGCATTCTAGGTGTCATCCATAAATTGAGGAAGTGGAATGAAAAAATCTCTGCAAAGTTTCTTCCAGCTCTATGATTCTATAAGCTAGTATCTAAATTCATTTATGGGAATAACATAAAACTTTCTCCCTATCCTAAACTCAGTTATTTCATAGACCTATTCATATGGATTATTGTGAAGAATTAGGTCATAAGCAAAACAGCTGTCACAAAATCCACAACTATAAAGTCATGCCCTTTTGCAGAATCAGGCTCTTACTCCAAGTCCATTTTTCATACTTTCCATTTACTCTACAAAATAATACTGAGTGATCTATCACAGAAACAAAAAACCGAGTACCACATGTTCTCATTCATAAGCAGAGCTTGAATAATTATCATAATACTGTAAGAAAGGGATCGACAGTAGTTGGAAACTGCCATGGGACAGTGGCGGGGGGCGGTATTGGCAGTAGTGGGAATCTGCGGGGGGGGGCGGGGCACACCTCATCAACAAGGGTAACTGCATAATGAACATTTGTATACCTAACCCTGAATTGTACCCCACATCTTCAAAATAAATTTTTTTTAATTCAAAAAAAAAAAAGAAAAGCTTCTTCTACTCAAAATGCAAAGAACAAATTAGAAGAGGCATAGGAAGGAGCTGATATAAACAGGCAGAAATGAAAAAATAAATAATGAGGGGGATAATTCTTTCAAAAAATTTAGAATACCTAAGGAATAAAACAGGCACAGGGTCAGTTTGTATAAGAAAAAAAGACCCCAATTCACCAGGTCTTTAGGGAATCATTGCATCATTAAAAACAATACAAACACATTGATGTTCACCTTAAATTTGGATCACCAAGAAAAGTTCATCAATGTGGGTAAGCTCTGTTTAAGAAGGAAGTTAAATGTATATTGTATTTTAGAAAGTTTTCTATTCATTATGGTTAATATTTTTCTTTTTCAAGTTTTGATGCCTAACTGGTTAGACTCTAAGCTCTCTAGAAAAACCTGATGTTTTGGTTACCTGTAGCCCCATAACAAAGCACCCCAAAGTATAGTTGCTTAAAATATTTTACTATGTCTCATGATGCTATGAGTTCAGTGGGTTCAGTTAAAGGTTCTTCTGATTCAAAGAGTGTTGACTGGGACTGCAGTCTTTGTGGGGCTTGATTGGATGGGAACACTCTGAGATATTTCACTAACTTGTCCTCTCAATGGGGGAAGTGACAATGAATGCGTGACCATATATAACTCCTGGTCTTCAGAACAACTTTTTCCCTAAGGGGCCTGGGGGACTGAGTTTTCACTGGATTTCTTTTTCATGTTGAACTTTGGGAAATGTAATTTCATTTGATTCTCTTTTCTAAACACAGAAGCTAGAGAGATTCTTTAAAAATCCAAGTAAGATTATGTCACTCCTCTGCTCAAATCTCTCCAGTGGCTCCTATCTTACTCAGAGTGAAAGTCAACAGCCTCTCACACAGCCTATTCTGTCTGGTCCCAGATCCCTCCGAATGCGAGTTTCTGCATTCCTCCCAGTCACTCTACTCCAGCCACTCTGGCCTTGCTATTATTTGAACACGTCAGGCTTCCCATTGTCTCAGGGCCTTCGCATCTGCTGCTCCCACCACCTGGAGTGTTCTTTCCCCAGTCACTCTCTCAGCTCCCTTCCTTACCTCCTTTGGGTCTGTGTCCCAATGGCACCCTCTTAGAGATGCTTCTCTTGTCTTGCCCGAGGACTCCCCAGTCCCTTCTCCGGCTTTGCTTTAGGCCAAATCCCTTCGAAATCACGTATGCTTTGCTTGTTCATGTATTTATCTGCTTCCCCCAGGGAGCTTGCTCTGTTTACTACTGTACTCCCAGGGACTGACTACAGCAGTGTCTGGTCCTTAGTAATGATCCATGAATATTTGGATGAGATATTGAATAAAAGAATGAATTCTCATAGCAACAGTATTTATTAGTCATGGTAAGTGCTGTGTTCTCTGCTTTCAGATAAAGAAACAGAGTCCCAGGAGATTTTGTGACTTGGTTGAGGTCACACAGCCAGTAGTGGTAGAGCCATCTTTAGAACTCAGGTGCCATGACTTGCAGCCTTAGGTCTTTTGGGCGACCACTTGCTGTGCTCCCATTGCCATGTCCATGCAGGCATATGATGTGGGTTCTGCATAGGCTTATCCACAGACACGCAACCTTTCCCCGAAGTGAGAAGAGGGTACCACACTGCTGTCATTTCCTGGACAGAGAAATATGCATCTTGCCTGCTGCGTTCAGAGCAACAGTAATTACAAGAGTCTGGAGGGAAGTGAGAAAAGGCATCAGGGACATTTAACAACCTTCACTGACCTGAAAATTATTATTTACAGTAACACAGTGCATTTCCTCTGCAGAGGCAAAGAAGTAGAACATAGCATACATATGTTTTTCTTTTTTCCTTAAAAAAAAAAAAAACCCAAATCCTCATAGTGCTCTTCAGAAGTAGACAGAGAAAAAAAAGAGTTCTGGGCAGGTCAGAACAGACTTACCCTTAGGAGATGAAAGCAATGAATACTTAGTGTTCTTTATTAAATTCCTCCCAGAGACTCTATGAAGATGACATTAGAAAGTCTGAGAATTGCATTGTAAACTCTTGAGAGGGTGGGCCAGGTCACATTCATCATGCATCTCCTGGTGGTTCAGCACACAGTTTGGCAACAGCAGATCTGGAGAAATGTGTTTGAATCGACTGCCTGGCAGGGAGAGGCTTTAACTTCTATCTCTTCCAGTCTCATCCCCAGGATGTAGACCATCTGTCCATTCCTGGATTGCAGTTGCCCAAACTAAAACGCTTCCACTGACAGGGAGCTCATTACCTAGCACTGCAGCCCTTTTATTCCTCTTTTTATACTGCTTATGTTGAGCTACTGTCTGCCTCCTATAAGTCCTACCTTTTAGCTCTAGCTCTTCCCTCTGGATTGATGGAGGATAAATCCACTGTGTCAGTATCAGATGAGCTTCCTCACATGTAACAGAGAGTTCCCATGGTCTCACTGGCTCTACAAGGCAGCACTGAGCACCTCGAAGTCCTTGAGAGCAGTAGTCCCCTTAAGTCCTCCCGGTGTGTGTGTGTGTGTGTGTGTGTGTGTGTGTGTGTGTGTGTGTGTGTGTGTGTGTGTGTGTTACTGCATGGAAAGTGTGTCTAGGTGTGGTGGTACAGAGCTTGGTATTGAAGTTAAGTTGCTTGGGCTCATTTCCAGGCTCTGCCACACAGTGTGTGATTTGGGTATGACACTTAGCTTCTCTGTGCCTCTCTTTCTTCATCTGTAAAGTGGAAATCATGACAACCTGATGGGATTGTTGTGAGGATTAAATGTGTTAACGCCTGAAGCATTAGTACATTGCCTGCTTAGCATGTAGTTTGCGCTTGGTTCATGTGAGCTCTTACGTACTAATCATCTGGTGTCTTTGGGAGAGGATTCTGCTTCTTACTAGTGATAACAGGCAGAAGAAACCTGGGGAGTTGGTGGAATTGTCCTGGTATCTTCCCCTGCGGTCCTTCTCTGTTTCCTTCCCTTCTTCTCTCCTCCATCGATTCCCAGGCCATTTTCCAGAGTCTAGGCCCAGGAGACTGTTCTCTTAGCTGGATAGCCATACCTTCCAGGTGGCTGTGACTGGGGACACTTACACTTTCATAGGGGTCCAGGGAATGCAAAACGCTTCAAGGTGCAAAGGCATGAGTATGAGGAGACAGTGGGTGCGTGGGAAAGGAGTATTGGGGGAAGAATGCAAAGACCTGCCTAGTACCCTTCATACCACCTTCCCACAAATACTCCCCTACCTGGACCGCAGGTTGGGTGTATCAGTGGAACCACAACTTCCTTTTCCAGATGTTTTAAGCTTAATGTATTCTACCTTGCTAAGTCATGACAAGCCCTTTGATACAGCCAAGAATGAGCTGGCTGTCAATTCAGTCAGAATTAGTGGAAATTCACATGAAATGACAAGAAAGACAGCCTAATGGACAGAATGGTATTGAGGTTCTAAATTTTGGCTGGGTTAAAAATAAACATAAAGAGAGGAAACTGACATTTTTGAGAGCCTGTTTTGCACCAGGCCTTGTGCACAAGTGAATAGCACAACGCAGGGGGTGGTAGTTGTATTGTCTCTGTTTCCAAAATTAAACAGTGAGCTGTCTAAGGTTTACAACAGTGAGTTGAGGATTCCAACCCTAGTCAGTCCACTTTCAAAAATAGAAGTTTTTGGGTAGTAGGAGAGTGGAAGACTTGAAACCTGTGACCAGGAGACCTGGTTTCTAACACAAGTATATGACCAGGACTGACTTGTGTTTCTTGACGCATAAACTAGGAATGAGAATATCTATCTTACATCTCCTAGGGTACATGAAGTAGTTTTTTCTTTTTATTTCTTCTCTCTCTCTCTCTCTCTCTCTTTCTAAGTCAAGCTCTCATTGTGTCACCTAGGCTGGTGTACAGTGGCATGATCACTGCTCACCATAGCCTTGACGTCCTTGGTTTAAGTGATTCTCCTGTCTCAGTGCCCCCAGTAACTGGGACTATAGGTGTGTGCCACCATGCTTGGCTGCTTTTGTTTTTTGTAGAGACAGACAAGGTATCATTACGTTGCCTGGGCTGGTCTCAGACTCCTGGGTTTAAGCAATCCTTCCTACCTTGGCCTCCCAAAGTGCTGAGATTACAGGTGTGAGCCACTGCACCTGGCCTGATTCTTTTAAAATCATTTTATTTATTTATAACAGTAAGGCATAAACAAAGAGTACCTAGGGTTATTGAAGAGTAAATCTCTCTCCCCAGCTCTGAGCTCATGTCCTGGATATAACTCCTTAGCCGTGTCAGGTTTTACTTCTGGTGATTCCCACCGCAAACTTAAATAATTCCCTTATATATCTATTTCTTGAAGTTGTCCAATCTAAACAGTGTCCATTCCTCCATTTTGACATAGGCTTTTAGCACATTTACACTGTCTCTAGTCTTCCATGGATTTGGTACACACTGATATTATCTTTAATCATTCTTGTGGCTACCTTTAAAGGTATTAAATAATGTACTTAAATCTTTCCCTTGTGATCCATCAACTTTGATGCAATATCTATTGACTTGTGGTTAAGATGGAAACTTCCAGGGCTGAGAATGTCTGCCTGTTTTGAAACAATGTCTTGCAGGACCAAGAGCACCTAGAGCAGCCCTGACTCGGGTGGGTGCTAACCTGTGGACAACCCTAATGTGAAACAACTGCACACCTGCACTTCCCTGCCTGCACCAGCTTCTCCACCTCCCTTCCCTGAGCTGTAATACTTGCTTTTACCTTTTCAAGGCTTGTAAAATTTATATTCTAGGTCTCCTACGCTTTGGTAAACGAAAAGCAATACACAGGATATGAAATGCTGTGATTATGAAAATATCAAATGCTGAAGAAGCAAATAGTATGATCATATCTGTGTCACTGAACAGGGGATTTTGAGGAGAAAATGTTTTAGATCCAAGTCCAAATGGATTCTCTTTGTATAGACAAATGGCATCGCTGCCACTTGCTCTCAGAGGAGGAGATGGGTGGGGGGATATGAAATTTGGAAAGGCCTTTAATGAGTTTCCCCATAGTACATCACTGCTTTTTGTACTGGACAGCTCCACCTCCAGTCCAGTTCTCTTTCCGCATTTTGCTGTTGGGGTGTAGATTTTTCCACTCAGCTTTATCTATCAATATGATCCTATCTTTTTTGTGTTCCAGGAATTTTTGAAATGTTCTGGATTGCTGCTTGGACCCTTCCATGTTTGTTATGGATCTATTATTTTGCACTTATTTATTGTTATTTCCATGGGAATGGGAAGGGAAAAGAGGCAAGGTAGGCCTAATTTATCGTTTTGAACTCCAGGATTTATTCAGAAAAATTTTAAATTAGTAAATATTTCTTCAGTGAATGAATATAAGACATTATAGTTCATATACGAAGGATAATTATAGTTTTTGTTTTATGAGACCAGAAAGCCTGTACTTGCATCCTTCCTTGTCCCCTCCCCAAACAAACAATGCCATTCACATTCTTTTTTTTTTTTTGAGTTGGAGTCTCACTCCGTCGCTCAGACTGGAGTGCAGTGACCGCTCCCAGCCACCGCAGCCTCAACCTGCTGGGCTCCAGCGATCCTTCCGCTCAGACTTCCAAGTAGCTGGAACTACAGGCACGTTCTTATAGATAAAGGAATATTCCCTGGACTAACTTGATAAGTCTATGTATCGGTGAGATGAGAATAGAGAACAAAGTACAGGAACCAGGTGCAGGGACAAGGGGAAGAATGAAAGAGGCACTTAATATGTTTTTAAGTACCATTTATTATTATGATATCTGGGGCCTTGTTTTGTAACCAAAAGAATCGAGACTCCCTGAGATAACTCAATGTAGCTGAACGTGTTGGGTTGGTGATGAATAGAAGGAAGTTTGAGACCTGGTTTTTTTCTTATATCTTCTGCAAAGTGGGCACGATGGCAACACCTGTCTGGAAGGTGCATCCTTCCTTGTCCCCAGCCTACACTTAGCTCATGGTCTGGAAGGTGGAGGTGATGACTAGCAAAGTAATGCGAAGAGAGCACCCACACACTGTGGGGTCTACAGCAATGTTAATCCCCTTTCCTTAGAGGCCAGGAGACAGACCAACACGGGAGAAGAAGTATGAATGCTCTTAAGACCTGCTCTACTTAGTTTATGGAGTTTTTTCACATCTTTATTCTGTCTGGTTTTTTTTTGTCTCTCTGTCTCATCTCCTCTCCTGCCCCAATCCACAAAGCTAGTAAAATCTTTAAGCATACGTTTAAAGAAAATTGCATGGTGTCGGCCACAGGAATGTACTACCATTTCACTGTGGCCATCCTCGGCTCTATCCCCGGACCCCAGATGGAGAATCCCAACTGGGCCCGTGAACCTCGTGGTGGTGTTTCCTGGATGCTCTTTCTGCCCTCTCAGCCATTTCACTGTAGGTAAAATAGTTCTAAAGTTATGGGACCCATGAGACCCTGGTCCAAGACAGATGCCATCCCTCTGCAGGAGGGGCTATGGCAGCAACTATGGCAGGGTTCTACTGAGTTACCCATCACTGGACTGAGCTAAGGGTGGGCTGGAAAATTATTGTGTCAGGCTCTGAGTGGAGCACATTCTCAAACACTCTGGACTTGGCAGGGGATGATTTTAAAAACACTTTATTCTTTCCTCAGCACCATCTTGAGACACTTAGTCAAATAGTCCTTCCCTGCCTCGAGGTCAGCCATGGTCCACAGGTCCACATGACCTCCAGAAAAATTGGCACAACCTCACCCAACCAAACTCCCAGGGCAGCCCTCTCTCGTGCCTACAAGCCTCTTGCCTCTAGACATGCTTACAGGGGTGAGGCAAATACCATCCAAGTCCCTAAGCTCAAGCCTTCTCTCTCCCATCCAGGGACCAGAAGTACATCTGCCTGAATTTGAGTCCTGGCTGTATGACTTTGAGCAGTTTATAGAACTTCTCTGTTCCTAAGTTTCTCCAGCTACCAAGTGGAGTTCACATGAGAACCTATCTATCTCACAGAGCTAGAATGAGAATGAAATGAGTTAATGCATAAAAAGTCCTAGAACTGTGGCTGTTAACTTCCTTGCACATAGCATCATCTTGAGGGCTTGTTAAAACACAGATTGCTGACTCCACTCCAGAGTGTCTCTTTCTGTTTGTGTTGCTAACAGGTTCCCAGGCCATCTTCATGCTGCCCAGGTGAGGATCTCTTAGAGAAATACCTGGTACAAGAATAGCACTATATGATTTATTTGTTTTTATTTTCTTGCAAAATAAAAAGAATTCCACAACATGATTAGAATATATAGTATGTCTACATAGTACATTTAGAAGATTCTGGGTACTGACTGAACTAGCTAGCTCCTCACAGCATCAGAAAGGCTATAAAAGGATTAGAAGATAGTAGGACTGGAGACAAGGCGGGCAACCCAGAGGTTTTCAGTATCTAGGAGCCCCACTGACCCTCCCTCTGTTGCTAAATTTATGGGTATAAAGTGGAGATAGGATCTTGGAAGCCAGATAAGCCAGCCTTGCCTCACTCCCCAAGTGTTTCAGACTCAGCATGGCACCAGGTGTTATGAAAAATAATGACACCAAAGTCTGAACCCCTGCCTTAAATGTCCTGAGTCAAGGAGCTAGGTCCATCATGCACCACACAATCAGAGAGCATAGTAGAAACTTAAGGTCTGACACGGTGCCAGCTGCTCACATAGTAGGAGGTGGCCTGTGGGTCATGAAGCCTGCGAACCTATATCACGCTGACTAGCATCTCAAGCTCCTCCAGCCTGCTAAGCCTCCCTCAGTTATGTGTCTACAGTGAACAGTGCCACCTGCTTCCTGGGTCCCGGTGAGGATAGGAAGCAACATAACACAGGACAAGGACCCTGTCTGTCCTGTGCATGCCCATATCCCTGCCCGATGGTCCTCCTGGCATGTGGCAGTGTAGAAAGAGGCCTGACTATGTTAAATGAGTGCATGACTGAGTACAGTACTCTTGATGTCTGGCATGAGTGAATATCTCTACTGCTATTGTTATTTTTGGTGAGGACTTGCCTGATTAGGAGAAACCAAAGGAAACTTTGAAAAGTGATTTGGAGGGATGGGTGGATGGGATGAGGACAGAAGAAGAAGGACATTTTGGGTGTGACTGAGGGTGTTGGGCAAGATGGGAAATCAGAAGGAACACGGTGTATTTCAGAGCAGCAAGAAGGCAGAAGGGCTGTGAAGTGGGACAGTAAGCCCTGAAGAGTTGGGTTTTTGAGGTCTGTGCACATGACAAAAAACATTAATCTTCCTCCTCCTACCCCCTATGTCCTTCTGATTCTTTTGGTGGCATAAAAAGTAAGAGACAAAGAGCCCTGGTCATAGTTTTTTCTTCTTTCTCCTCTAATATAAAATATCATTTTGATAAAGAGAATCATAAAAGAGAAAATATATGTATATTTCTATGGGCATAGTTGTTTCAGGGGTGGCTGTATTCTGGACTTCTAGAAAGCCTAGACACCAATCTGGTCTATGTGTCCTTAGGATGAGGAATCAGGAACCAGCAATTCCCTGCAAGAATCTCACCAGCAATAAGCTGTTAGCATGTCCCTGCCATGGGGAAAGAAGGAGCTTGGTAAGCCTAGAGAGAGAAAAAAGCATCATCCACATGTGCTGACCGGCAACACTTGGTATGTAAGTGTTGTTAACTTTGACCCTTTTCTTACTATTGTTCACATCCTATCCCCTATCACCTCTCACACGTACACCGATCTACTTTCTACACTGCCATAGGGAACCCTCACTAAAATGCATACCTGACTGTTTTATCTGCTTTCTATTCATGACTTAGAAAATTCCAGTGGGTTTTTTGAACCTGCAAAATTGAGTAGAGTTTGGCACCCAGAAACTTTTCACAATTTGGCTTCAGCTTAACTTTCCAGCTTCATTCCCATTCCCTTCCTTCTTCCTTCCCATTTAGGGAGACTATGGAGGCTCCCTAAATGGTTTGGCGTCCTACCTGGCAAACTCCTATTCATCCTTCAGGGTGCTGTCAGGGCCACTTCCATACCTAGGCCTAGTAAGAGAAAGGTATTTTTATTGTAGCATACAGTTCCCCAGCCTCCAACCTGGAGAGAAAAACTCAAGTCAGTCAAGCTTAGTTCTCTAGCTCTGATCCCACCTGAGACCACAGGAGTCCCAACCACCCTTCAAATGCCTCCTCCTCCAGTTTTCTCGAGTTTCCAGAAGGTGTTATCTGGGTACTTGTGTGTGCAGCTATCTCCTTCATTGCATTTGTCAATTTCCTTCTCCACTATGGAGGAGCAAGTGGTCAAGTCCCCACACTGAGGCTGCAACGCTGTCTCTTGCTGATGCCTGCTAAAGGCTGTGCTTTCTTTCCTCCAATCACATGTGTGCTGATCTGGCTCATGGCTCTGTGCTACAGTATAACTTCCAAATGGGGAGAATGAGAGAGTGGCAATATGGATAGGATATGAACAGCTCACTAACCAAGCCCTTCAGTACACCAGGAATGGTGTTAAACACTTAAGTGGACCACACTTTTTAATCCCCATGCTTACCATGGAAGTAAGTCTTGTTATTATTCTTCCCATTTTACAGGTAAGAACCACAACCCTGGAGGGTCTGGAAGATTAAGCAGCTTGCCTAAGTTCTCCCACCTGGTGAGGTGGAGCTGTGAACTTAAACCCAGGTCAGTCTGGCTCCAGAGTGCAGAGTCTTGTCCACTGAGTGGTGTGGCCTCCCTGCTGTAGAACACACAGCAGTCGCTGATGAAACAGAACAATTCCTTACTTGGCAATTGCCAGTTCCCCTGGCAGTCTATCAGCTGGAACTTTCTATTTTACCTACAACAGCTCCTGGAACAGAGTGGAAGTGCAATAAATATTTAATGAGTGAAGGAATAATTGCTTAAGTAGAGTCTCATCTTAATCTGACCTCCTTCCCCTTAAATATTGGGCCTGGAAAGGGCCACCGTATCCTTCCTCAACCTTCAAACTCAGGTGACTAATACTGCTCAGATGGGCTTCTTAAAAAGTAGACTGTGTTGCTGATGTCTCAATGTCCACAAAATGAACTTCAAGCCTCTCCAGCCTTGATGGCAACAAAATGACCCTCCACCGGTTTACCATACCTGCTTGCATGAGGCCTTTGTTCTCCACAGAGCCCCACCAGTCATTTTGGGAATCACAGGGGAATGTGTCACATGTACCAGTCACGATCACTCTTTGGCATCCTCTACCACTCTGGTCCCTCTGATGATGTACTCTTCCTGCTTGACCTCCTGATCTGCCTCTCATCAGTTCTGCCCTGGACTCCCTATGGAGATACTGTGGTCTGTGTTCAAGGTCACCTCTCCTGAGAGCTGCTGGCCCTTACCCTTCCAGAGCCATGCTGTGTTCTGTTCAGATGTGGAAGGCCACCGCACTCTATCCTGCGCTGAGTCACCTGAGGCTTGCCAGGTGATGACACGAGTGCTCATAACTTACTGGGCCCTTTAGAAATCCTCTCCTCCAACTTTACATTGCAGCTCCTGTCTTCATAGTGCCCAGGCATGAATTTGGAATTGACTCATGTGTGTGTGCATGCAAGTGTGCATGTGTGTGAGGCATGCTGTCCTCCCTCCCCCTCTCTGCTTCCCTACTGACACAAGACCGCTCTTTCCTCTCCTTCCCCCAGGATGCTAATCAACCCCTGGATATAGATGTTTGCTGGTCTTGGTTCCTCACCCTCCTCCCCACTTCATCAGACAAATCCAGCCACATATGGATTCATTTTAAGGATTATCTGGGACCACCCCACTGCCATTCTCTGGCTACAAACCTAAGAAGATCAGCTCTGTGGTCCAGACATCAGGTGACCTAGCCTATTGAGGGGTGGGGGGAGGCAGGTATTCAGTTTTATCAACGGGTCTGGCATTTCTAGATTTAAGGCCTGGATTTACTGTGAAGCTGATGAGACCGAGCTTCAGGATCTCTCCCCTCCCCCATCACTTGCACAGGAGGGGCCCTATCCCTTTACGCTATTTGCAAAAGTAAGCTATTTGAACACAACCAGTTAAGATCACTATATTTTTCTCCCTTCTCCTTCCCTCCATCACACCTCTCTTCTGGTCAGATGACTTTGGCGTGGTCATGGGCATTTTGGGGATCTAGCTAAAGGGCCATTGAACATTCGTTCAGGTTTCTTGGAGTATATTTGGGTGGTTTGTCAACATTTATATGTATGGTTATGTCATTGCTTAACATAACAATCCTGGGGTAGGAATAGCAGGAATACTCCTACTACCCTTGGGGTAGACTTGTCTCTATCATGGTATGAAGGTGCAGGACCAAAGACATGCCTCATTTTCACCATGTCCTAGGGCACCTGGCATCAGCAGCACGAGAATAGTGAAGGGGAAGCAAGATATAAATGTGTAGAGCCAGAAACTGTGCTCTGGAAAATTCTTCCCATAACCAGGTGTCTAAAATTGTAAGTGAAAGATTTAGTTCTTATGAATGCCTGATCAAAACTACTATCCCCAAATACTCAAAATTAAAAAAAAAAAAAACAACTTCGATCAGTCATGGTAAAAAATTGAATTACCTATTTTCTACATATAGAAAATAACACTTTAAAATAATTATTATCTAAAGAGGTGATGCATCAAGAACACACAAACCAAAATGTAGAAAAAATTGCAGAGAGGGCGTCAGAGTTAACTGATAAATATTTTTTTGATTTTGTGATGTTTGATGGCTTTTTAAAGACTTGTATTATGTTGGGATTTCTTTTCTTATTCTAAATAAAAATTCCTATTTTGTAACACTATAATTTGCAACAAAGTGGATTGCTAGTAATAAAATTTTGCATTATTTTTTTTCTTGAAGTCTAATTGTATTAGCGTCAGGCTCCACAAAAGCTGGGTCTGGTTTGGGCATGGAGTTAAAGAACTTTTGGAACTCTGTTCCTACAATGTCTGATGTGCTCAGAGTGAGGTGGGGGGAGAAGCTATAGCCCTAGTGAATTTCCTCCTCTCCTTCTACAATTCCTGTCCATTCGGCAGGACATCCCTCTGGTGCCCACCATGGGGCCCAGCCTTAGGCAGCCATTAGAAGGCTCCCACTTTCTGCACTTCACATACCTGGGTGTTTTTTTAGGCTTTTTCTCCTAATATCTTACGTGTCACCAGTTCTACATGTTATGTCTCAAACCTTGCTTCCCAGTCCAGCCCCAGATAAAACTCTGAGACCAGTTTCCATCTGCCTTCTGTTCCACAGTTAGTGCTCCATGCCAGTCTCACTCCTGGAGCTCTGTCCACTAGCTACGTTAGATCTTTCCCTCTTCTACTCCCCATTTTCTCTGCAGAGGGTCTTGAGCCATGATCAGGATAGTCACTAAACAAGGATCTTGCTCAACCTCTTCAATTCCCTCAATTCTAGAAAGAGAGGCCCAGAACAAGGCTATGGTGTCTCTAATCCCTTTTGAGTTGGGAGTATTTGAAATCTCTCAGCATCTGAGGTCTTAATAGACTCATAGGCAGGCACAAGCACATCTCTGTGTCCTTCTTCCCCAACAATATGGCAACTTTCCCCTCATTTTTTTTAAAAGCAGGATTTGTTGAGAGGACAGCAAAGTCCCCACAGTGGGAGGGGACCCGAAGGGGTTGCCCCTCCCATTTGTTAATTTCACTTTCACTAAGTAGAAATAATATTTTGTCTGAAGTTACATATGATTTGCATATTAATTCTGCTACTAACTTCTTGAATGTCATTAAGCAAGTCATGTCTCTCTTGGTGCTCATTTCTTCATTTAGAAAATGAGGTGGTTGGACTATATGATCACTACTGTCCCCCAAGCTATAAATTATCATATTCTACGAATCTCTGTGCTTGCAGATTCTAATTAATCAGAGCTCAATTACTCATAATCACCACATAACTAGAATTTATCTTACCTTAAATTTAAGGAAAAGTCATAAGAAAACAGGTCTGCAATAGGGGAAGGAAACGGGAAAAAAATAACTGTTCAGAGCAATCATTTATTCCAATTATAGCTATATTTGCAGCATTCTGTGGTTATCATACACTCAATAATATAAGAAAGGCTCAATCATGTTTGTTAGATCTTAATTGCTAAGGCAGGAAATAAATAAAAGCATTTTAGGAAGATTAGCACCGTAAAGGTAAACTTTTGCTGTTGTTATTTTTGTTGTTTTAACTTAAAAAATTGTTTCCCAAGACTTTATCTTCTCCAGCACTGCAGTTAATTCATCAATGTCTTGTTATCTCTAAATGTGCACAGACCTTCTTCCTTCCAATTTCTTCCCTCCTTTCTCCGCCATGATTAGCAGTAGCTCCGTCCTCACTTTCTTAGTTAAAAAAGAAATAAGCAAAGCAAGGGAGGAAATTCAGATTATCTGAAAAGGCCAAGGACGTCTTTGAAGTGGCTGAGTGTGTGGTCTTTGGAGATAGACACAGATGGCTTCAAATACTAACTCTACCACTTTCAGGTTCCAAGAGCTCTAGGAAAAAATGAGAATGTAGAGAGGTGGGCAGCTTGTAGAAAGACAGAAAAGTGCAGGGATCATCAGACCAGTTCAGAGTAAAGAGACATTTTGGTGAGGGTGAAAGGTCCTTCAAAACCACCTTCTTGCCTTTGTTGAGGCAATGCTCTCTGGCTAGCAGCTTTCAGATTCTTAGGATGGTTTTCCAAGATGTCTGTGGAAGAGCATTCCAGACAGTAATGGGAAGGGATAGGTATGCCAGCTCCGGAAGAGGTCAAACCTGCTGTTACTTAATAGTCGCTGGTTTATACATCAGCCTCCTATGTGTTTGGTTATCAAACCCCAGTCCATGAAAATCTGATATTTTGCCTCTGGATAAGTGCAGACTACATCTAACTGTTGGATTTGCCAGGCAGAGGACCAGCGTGTGGACTGCAGAAACTTTATCAAGGCATTGCTTCCTTGGGAACAAGTCAGTCTGTCCCTGATGACAACCTTCCTCTTAACTGTAATAGATCTCAGAATATTTTGCAACTAAATGCCATCACTGCAATTTGGAATATACTACTTAGTACAAACAATCTTCCTTCCTTCCTTCCTTCCTTCCTTCCTTCCTTCCTTCCTTCCTTCCTTCCTTCCTTCCTTCCTTTCTTTCTTTCTTTCTTTCTTTCCTTCTTTCTTTCTTTCTTTCTTTCCCAAATTTGGTAGTCTGGCTTATCACTCACTCCTGCCCTCTGGCAGTTGCAACAGATGCTAGTGGTTTGTTGTGAAGCATTGGCACTTCCAGGTTGATGATTTGTCACTTGGGCCTATGTGGCAAAAGAGGTGGATTCCAAGAAACACATGTTTAAGAAATTTAGGAAGGAGTAAGGAAGCGGATATGATCATAGGCTAATTGGCTTGTTAGCCCAAAAATGCCTTCTGGTCCTCGCCACAGTGCCGTTGCCAATTCTTAAGTGGCAGTGACCTCCCTTGAGGTCGTTGTGTGAATGACTGTGATAAATGTCTGGTTTTAGAGGGTTCAGAATTTTTCTCTCTTTGCTTGTTCTTTTTTTAAAATTTTTTCTCCCCACTTCCTTGGTTGTTTGGGATCTTACTGAAAAATCACAAACCAGAAAGAACACAGCTTCCAGGATCCACGGTGAACATTTCAAGAATCAGGTTACTGCGGCCTGTGGCTCTTGAACTCAACTTGAAGAAAATCCAGGTTGCTTGGGTGATCTCCCAGCACATTTCTTCTAATACCCACGTACCCTTGGATTACCAGTGGGCCGGTGGTGGAAACAGACAGAAGGGTCAAGCTAAATATTGTGGCAGGAAAGATATGCTCCTACTCCCTCCCTGCCCCCCACAGTAATTGGGTCTATATAGGGCTGTCATTGAGTCAGATGATTTGGAACAAAAACAAGCTCTGGAGGCTGAGGACGTGGTTTGAGGGGAATAGAGCAATTTTGTAGTCAAGCTCTCAATGGACCTTAAGAGATTCAGGGGTTGTGTGGAGTTAAGGTATTGGGTCTCCGTAAGATCATTTATAGAAGAGCAAGATGGGCCCGGAGGGAGGTCTGCTCCTCCCACAAAGTGGAGACCAGGGTAGTGGAAAAGTTTCTTCCGAGGAGTCACAAGCCACACTTTTCTCATTCTTGCCTCACTTCATGCTAAACTGGAGAAACTAAGACAAATCACTTAACCATTCTGGGTCTTACTTGCCTGGTATTAAGGCATTTGGATCGACTCTTTGATGATATGAGTTTCTTCTGTGTTTTCCTAAACTCATTTCAAATATTCTTGATACCACACATACTTGTATCATTACCCTTGGGGAAGTCAGATAAAGCAAATTTTGCACGATGATCAAGCACATCACATTTTCCAGCCTGGTATGTTATATAGCTGCAATAGTATACATTTCTATTAAGTTGGGGCACCAATACACCCAAAAGGGGAACTACTAGAATTGCAAAATGTATTAAAGATAATTTCAAGTATAAATGGTGTCACAAATAATGACTAAACACAGATTGCACAAAGAGAGGTTACTGTGACAACTTTGGAGATTAATTTCAGATTATTTATATTTATCATCTTTTTAATGCAAAATATACTTTTAATGCACTTAATGTCTTCTTAAGAGCACTAAATATTTCTTAAAAGTCATTTATGCTACTACTGGCTTAGATGTGCCTATATACCCTCAAGGTGCATAAATTCTAAATAAATGAAGTCTGAATTAATGAGATATTATCACATTTGCTTTGGGAATGTATTGAACCATTTGATAACTCCTAAATCACCCTAGACTGGGGAAATAAATCTGATGTGATTTATGAGACTACATATGAAGCAGGGATTTCATGATCTAACAAATGTTAGACTATATAGAGTTAAATTTAAACCAAAATGAGATTTCCTGAGGTCTTGAATACTAATATGTACCGCATTAGCCTTGAGATGGGTAGGGTCTTTCATAGCAAAATAGAATACATGCCAAATCTGGTATCTTAAAGCAGTAATGTAGACTCCAGTCTTCTGATTAAATTCTTTGGATATTAAAATTTGGTTTGACCTAAATTCAAAGTGACTAGATGTTTTTTTCCCCTGTAAATTTCAAGGAGCTCCATACCAAGGGAGAGGGACTGCATCTAAATCTCTCTTTTAAAGACACATAAAAATGCATTCAGTGCTAAAAGTTTCCACCCTAAAAAATGAACAAAACAAGTTGGATTCAAACGGCAACAACAGCAAAAAATAAATAAATAAAATTAGAAAATTCTGTAATTAGACCTCAACATGGAAATATGTTCTAAATAATTTCAGTAATTGTGGTCAAATAAAGAACAGAAATGGCAAAGCTATTCCAGTTTTGCAGGAGCTGGTTTTTGGTTTCTTTCCCTGCACTCATTAGCATCATAAAATGTTAGTGCTGGAAGGATCATTAGTGACCACCCACCTTAGTCCCCCTCTACAGAGGTGGAAGCCAAGAGAGGCAATGGAGTTGGCCAGTGTTGAGGAGTCAGTTCGTGGTAGAAAGAGGACTAGAACCCAGTGCTTTCTGAGCTACCACGTCCTATAGCAGAATGTCAAATAGACCCTATATATGTGTGTGATTGGATTAACGTATGCCCTTTGGCTTTTTTCTGGGAGCCAAATCGATCAAAAGCCATTTGTTCTTTTCCATATATGTCTTTCCTCAAGATACCTTCTCTCATTCTGATTTTCTGGACTTAATAAAAGATTTGTGAAGAAGGGAATTCAGGTTAGGTCATTGAGAGAAGAGGTTCTTTCCCCACACTGGATTTTGGATTGGAGCCTGGGGAGTCAGAGACAGATAAAGAGAAAAGGGCAGCCCAAGTGAAATGATTATTAAACACTTACTGGAACAAATTCTCGAGTATGTTTCAATAGGTTTGGTAACTAGGTTTGCATTCTCATACTTTTGAGGGAGTTAAAGGTTGTTCCTGTGTAGAATAGATTAGGCAATCACCAGCTGTTGAATGAATGAATAAATATGTGAAGGAAAGGGTGTTATGTGCTTTTGTCTATGGTATCTCATCTACTCCCAGCTTTCTGGAAATAGTTCACACCTCATTTTCTAAAGAGGGAGACTGAGGGTCGGGTGCAGTGGCTCACACCTGTAATCCTAGCACTTTGGGTGGCCAAGGCAGAAGGATCACTTGAGCCCGGAGTTTCAGTCCAGCCTGGGCAACATAGTGAGACCTCATCTCTACAAAAAATTAAAAAATTAGCTGGACATGGTGGTGTACACCTATAGTCCAAGTTACTCAGGAGACTGAGGTGAGTAGATCATTTGAGTCCAGGAGGCTGCAATGAGGTGGGAACATGCCACTGCACTCCAACCTGAATGAGAATGAAGCCCTGACTTTAAACAAAAGGGGGGAGGGGGGACTGACTGACTGAGGCTTAGAGAACATAATGCTTGGCTCAGGGTGTTATGTGACTTCTTTGCATACCTTCATATTTTCCACTTTAGTACAAGAGCTGTCTTCCCATCAACTTCTTGTTTTTTAAATGAAATTTTTTAACTGCAGTAAAAGAGAAAAAGATAAACCTCAGGTTCATGGCTGAAACCAAAGATGAAAAATAAAAATAATATGGCTTGGTGGCTGCCAAATGTCAGTGAACAAAGAAAAGTGTGTTGGAAGTAGAGATGGGTGAAAATAAGTGGCAGCTTCATAATTTGCAGCTGCCTTAATCTTGTTACAATTTAATGGCACATTGTGGATCTACAGAGTCCTACATTCAAAGAGATTCCTACATTCAATGAGATTGATATTGAACTCTTGGGTCCCCTTCTCTGAAGAACCCAGCATAAATCCACTGGCATGGTCTCTTCCAATGAAAAGAGAACAGCAACTTTGTTTATTCTTGGGTCTCTGACCTCTGTCTTGGGGAATGACATCACCTCTCCCTGAGTAATTCAGCTAATGTGCTAGGTCAGGAAGATGGACCAGCATCTCCCTTTCTCAAATCACACCCTATCTTCAAAATGAGCTTTTTATGGAGTAAATGACATGCTTATTAAGTAAAGTAAACAGAGAAACAATGTCAAGTTAAAATGGAGCAGGCTTTGATTGAGAGTGACACTGAGCAAATAGCCAGGCTGGACCTATCAGGCCCTCTGTGGACATGGGCATGCCCGCATGAGAATGACTCCAATTAGCCTCAGTGGGGAAGGGCTTTCCAGTGGCAAGTGCACTCCACTGAAGCCTGAACCTGCCAGCCCTGGAAAGCAAAAAGGCTGAGACGGGGAGATGGGGAAGGCATCTAATTGCAGCATGATATCCCTCTTTGAAACTGAAGATCATAGTCTCTAATGGAAAGCTGAGATTCTTCAGGTGCCTTCTGTCTTGGTCTTTCCAACTACAAGGAAACTGAGGCTCTGGGAGGTTTAAAAGCTTGACCAAGGTCCCAGAATAATTTTCATCTGAGTCATAGCTTATGTACAGGTTTCCTTGTTATCATGAGTTGAAGGTGAATGTTTCTCCCTTTCGGCATTTCAAATAAAATCATCCATGAAGTCAGGAAACATGGCTGCCTTGTTCACCAAAGTGCTGAGCACATAGCAGATGCTCAAGAAATATTTGAAGAATGAAAGAAAGAAATCTAGATTTCAATATCAATCAGTTCCAAAGATAGAGTCAAACCAGAACAACAAATAGTGCAAGCTTGAGCCCTGAGCTTGTGTCCAGGATGTAGGTTGGAAATTTCCCTTCTGGACCCTTAGAAACAATGTTGTGTTGATCAAGTGAAAAGGTCAGCCCCCTAACCTTTCCTACTCTCCAGCTGAGAGTATTGTAAGTATTAAATGAAACCATAGCAAGTACCTAGTGGGGAGTGAGTTCTCAGTGGTTGTTGATGGTGGCAATGATGATGATGATGATGAGCTTGTGATGTATCAGATCCAAGTCCTCAGCGTGAAGTTCCTTCTCATTTTTAGGCACTTCTCTGACTCAACCATGGCCATTTGTAGTAACTAGAATTAGCACAGATATATTGCTCTGAAAGAAAGAAAAAGAAAGAGGAGAGAAAAGAAAAGAAAAAAGGAAGGAAACGCCAGCAAAAAAGATGTTGTAATCCCACTCCAGGCTTTGTTATATTTTGTGATGAATGTAGGTGAACAAGGAGAGGTTAGAAGATTCACAGGATGTTCAGAGGGATTTGCAAATGGAATGAAATCAGAGCATGTGGTAGATGTATCTCTTCCCACATCATTCCCTTTCACATAGATTAACTACAGATGACCAAATTAACCTTCCTCAAAATAGTGTTAAGTATGTTACTTCCCTGCTCAAAAACCTTCCATGCTTCTCCATCACCTGTTCAGAAGAATACAAATCCATCAGTGTGGTACTCATATTTGTCTTCAGTTTTTCCTTCACTGGTTGCCACGATTTGTGTTCTGTAGCTGAGGTCCACTTACCATTGCCTGGACTCTTCTTGCAACTTTCACCTTCACACATTTTTTCCTCCAGTCATGTTTACTTCTAAAATCCTTCCCATTCCTCAATTTCTAGTTGGTCTCTAAAACCCATGGGAAGACTTTCCTGTCTTCTATACCTTGAAAGTGTTTTGTTTTGTTTTTATGGGCTTGATGAAACCTGAGATACTACTGCCTTGATTCATGCTCTTTGAGGTAATCTTTCACAGGAAATTATTGACTCAAGCTTAGGACCGTTTCTTATCCTTTTAAAAATGTTCCTTAGTGTTTTTCTGTGATCATTCATTAGTATGCTCTTATTGAAGAAATAACACACTGAATGGAGGATCAGAGAAGAAGTTCCAGCTTTTTTCACAGATTGAAGAAACACAGCACACTGTATTAACAGGTCCCTACTGCAGTTCCCTCAACCCTACCAGGAGCCCTGCGAATTTGACAAGTTCTCCAATATTTGACAGCACTCAGGAAAGTTGAAGAGTCAGTGAGACTAGGTGTAGCACCAATAAGAGAAGGAGGCAATGCCAGGTGTTTGAAGTTCTGTGCCTGCTCCACCTAGGATTCCTAGATGTTCTGCCCTGGCTCCTGGGGCCTTTGAAATACTTTCCTCTGCAGAAATCTTGAGCTCACTGGCTTTACAGACCAAAAGATCCAAGGCCCTACTAGCAAGGGCTGTTTCTATTCACTGTCAAACAACTGACTAGCCATGGCATTAGCTCTGTGTGTGTAGATGTGTGTCTGTTCATGTGAGAAAGATTCGTGGAAGTTGTGATATTTTAACTGGAATCTAGCTATGTGGTAAGAACTGGGGAAGATATGACTGTGGAGGCAGGATAGTACCAGGCATGGTGAGGTTCAGGGAGTATCCTTGTTGGCTGAAGCTTCAAATGGAAGAAGAATGAAAAATTAAAATGCAAGGGTGGTGTCACATCAGAGGTGACCAAAGGCCAGGTCGTGGTTTTGAATTCCAGAGAAGAGAAGGCAGCCGGGAGGACTAGAGAGTTTAGACGAGGGATGGCAGACAGGTTTCAACTCTTGCTGCAGGACTTAGTTCCTCTGAGTGTTGGTTTCTTTCTTTATGAAGTGGGAATATGGAATCATTATGAAGATTAAGTTGCATAGTATATGTAAATTCACTTTTTGTGGAATGAATCATGGATGAATTTGGCAAATTATTGGTCCTATTTTCAAAAAGGGTAGAAAGAACAGTTAATGTGATGGGGCTCTTGGGGGAGATTCTAGGTCAAGCTATTGAAAAATTGGTTTGCAAGCATGAAATAAATTACTAGTAATCACCAAGAGACAGCCAGTTCCCTGAGATCTCTTCATGGTGGCATGACATCATTCCCTTTGTTATGAGGGTAGTTTGACTCATCTAGAATACGCAACAGAAGCAGAGTGTCTGGTGCTCAATGAGGCGATTTGCAAGATTCTTCTTCATAACAGGCTGATGGGCAAGACAAGAAAAATATAAGCAGAAAGACAATGCATTTGACTGATTTTAAAACAAGCTGTATTTCTGTGTCCCCAAGGAAATGATGGAATCATGTCAATCTGCAGATGGTCTCTAAGTGACATGCTACCAATCTTCGTCTTGTTCAACAGTTTAAGAAAAGAACTTAGAGGAATACATTGAAGGTCTGCTTATTGAACATGCAAATGGTAAAGAGATTGGAAGGAAAATAAATGTTAGGTAATAGGAACAGGATTTTAAAAACTTTATTATTTAGAGTTTGCTACAGTATTTAGGTTTTGACAGTAAACACTGTTTATTTCATGACGAGTTTTCAGAGCACTATTATTCATGCATCCAAATCATAAGCACACTCTCCTCTCTCTCTCTTGGCTTCCTAAACTTCTATGAATATTCTGTTCCCCTGGCACTGACCCAGCACCATAGGAATGGAACAAAGACAGAGCCTTCCTTCTGAAAGACCAAGCTGTAAAATTAGCAAAGGAATAAAAAACAGCTGGCGAAACATGATAGTTGTTATTCCGAGCCCATGAACCTGAAAAGATAGTTTATTTTAGAAGACAAACAAAATCTGCCTTCTGTTTGATCTGGGATAGCATCCACCGTCAGAAGCCATCCACTCGCATTTAGTTACCCTGGAGGTTTGGGACAAGCAGTACAGGCGCTATAAACAAAGCACAGAAAGGATCAGTTTCCATCGTAATTTGACAGTAAACAGTACTAATTTGACTCTGCAGCTGTTTATCGATATTCAGGAAAAAAAAGTTGCAATTCAATAGAGAGAACAGTAGCCAGTGTGTTGGGGCAGAATTTTTCATAAGATGGCAGGAGCCAGGCTGTCTTGAATCTGCCGATGTTAGAGAAACACAATGTAAATTACCACACGATGTGGTTTTCATCTGGCAGGAGATCCAGCAATGGGAGCCTATAGCTTTTAGCTTTCAGAGAGCGTTCTCTGTAGTGGCTTCATCTTGTTTTGTCTTAGTGACTGCCAATGGATTCCCTGTCAATCATTTAATATTTTTACAGAAAACATGTCTGGCCTAAAGCAAAATTCACTCACTCACTGACTCGTTTTACAAATGTTTATTAAGCACTTACTACGTGCCAAACTCTGAGCTATGTATTGAAGAGAAAAAGATGTATAGTATTCGTGCCCCTGTGATCTTCGCTTTCCAGCTATGGAGAAATTTGCCAATAAATAATGATGATACATTGAGATAAGCACAATAATGGAAGTATACACTGATTCATCAAAGAATCTGATTAGTTGTGTTTCCATGTGTCTCAGCCATTAATTGGCCATACAGAACTAGGTTATGATATCACAGATGGATTCAAAAGCTATAGCTCACTTTATTTATTTGTTTTATTCTAGGTGGTTTTAACAAGGACCAATATGCCAGGTAAGTACTTTCTATGCATGTTCTCCATCAGTCCTCACAATCACATTATAAAGTAGGCACTATTGTCATCATCCATTTGGCCAATAGAAAAAAAAGCTAGGGCATAGAGGCTAAATTTCTTGCCTGTGACCATGCAACTAGTAAGTGGGAAAATCAAGCACAGAATCTCACTTCAGTGGATTCCCAGTTCCATGCTCTTTTATAATAAGCACCTTTAAGGTACTTAGAGGTCACGAATCCCAGTAGCTTATTATGGACATAAAGTATCATTTTCATACCTTTTTGAAAAAGCATAGGTTTTTCCAATGAGTTCAACATTTATTTGAGCAGTTTTTTACAATTTGCATCTCGAATCTCTCCACATAACACTAAACTGTCACCTTTCAATGATCCTTAGGGTATCTTGCTTAGGATTCACAGGACATTGGGCTTCAGTTCTTTAAGACTTATTGGTTGGGCAGTTATTATAAGCCAAACATAAGCACGGGCTTTGTCATTATTGGGAGTCATGGTACAATCAAGATGTCCCTGTGACATTATCCTGATTCCTTACCAGGAACAGTTGTCTGCCTTGCCAATCCAAAATTTAAAATAAACACAATCCCACAACATTTTAAATAATTTCTAAGATATTTGCCATTTGCTGTCAAACCAGAGAGAACAGTAAGTGTGAACAGCTAGTAGAAGAAAAAATTCTGCCCTATGTTCAGTTTAGTAAGAATATGCACTTTTACTACTTATATTTTAATTTATCTTCCTTTCAGATGCAATTGAATCTCCGTCATTAGGTCACATCTGGCCTGGCCAAATAAAGCATTCTATTTAGAAAATGGAACACTTCGTTCAGCCAGCCTCTCTCCATTTCACTTAAAAAAAATAGAAGCTGTGGACTTGTGACTTCCAAATTATTTCATGCAGTTGGTTTGCCCATATTCTGATGCACAATAGATGTGAGTGAGCTTTGGAAATCCTGATGGCAAGGGAGAATGTACATGGATTTGGTAAAGTGGCAGAATTGCTACATATATATATATATATATATATAAATGTATACACACATACATTCATATATGTATATATTTTTATATGTGTTTATATATTTCTTTGGTACATTCATCATTTGTTGAACATAAAAATAGAGGAAGTGTAGTTCTGAATATCATGAAAGAATAATAAACTCTGAAGCTCACTTAGGCTTCCTGTTATGGCTAGATTCTGACCACTTATTCCTATCAGTAATTTGTGCCTTGTTACTCAAGTGCTACAACTTACTCTGACTTTTCCTAGATATTTGTTAATATTCTCCCACTTGAGCAAAGAATTTGAAATATTCAATATAAATAATAGTTATACACATATACACATGTATGTGTGTATATATGTGTCAGTACTTCAAAGAGGTATATCACCTGGAGTATGTATATTAGGGTGCTCTCAGTGGCAAGCGACACAATACCCTGACTCTGCTGCCTTTAGCAGAGAATACACTTATTATTTCATATGGCAATTTCAGAAAAAGCATATTCAGGGATGGTTAATTAAATGGCCCAATGACATTGTCAAAGACCCAGGTTCTTTCTATGTCTCTGCTCTGCCATCATCAGGAAGTTGACTTTATTCTCAAGTGTGTCCTTTGATGGTAGTAAGATACCTGCAGCAGCAGGACCAATATTATATCCAGACATGACCATGGTCAGAGGAAGAAAACACCACTTCTTTCTTATGCTTCCTTTTAAAAGCAAGGAAACCTTTTCTCCAACCCCTAGAGTACCCCCCCTCACATCTCAGTGGTCAGAATTGCATTCCCTGCCCTTCCTTCCACCAGCCATTGGCAGAGGGAATGGTGTCACCATCATGGGCTTCCACCAATCAAAACACATCTCCTGGAGTGTGTGACCATGTGGAAGAGGTAGATAACTGAACAAACTCGGGTTGTGCTTACCAAGAAATTGGGGTGCATGGCTTTTATATAGGCAATCAACAGCATCTGCTACAAGTGGTCAGGCCTGGCCAGTCTAACATTCTTGTATGGGAGGCAAGAAGTTAGGCATGACGACCCCCAAGAAGCAGAAGAGAAAAAAACCAAAATATTATAGTCGTTTGCTCAAGGCCACCTGGAATTGAAGCTGTGGAGTGAAGATTCCAACCAAGGTCTTCAGTCTTGTGTCCAGTGTCCTCTGTGTTACTTGTCTCCTGGTCTTGGCTTTAGTTAACGACTTTTCATCACTCTTGTGCTTACTGTATTTCCTGGTGCCTGAAAACAGCTAAGATTTGTCTTCTTCCAGTGCTGAATGTGTAGCCATCACTCAGCAAACACTGACTATGCCAGGCTCTATGCTAAACACTTTACACAATTAATCACACAAAACCCCAAATCACATAATTAGTGTGAGGAGCTGACTTCTATCTCATGCAATCATTTCTCATGTCTTTAACCATTATACTATCCAGGGAGGGTATTATGTGTTGTCAGGGCTGCCGTGGGTGGGTGTGAATTAACTTAACATTGCACAAGCCAAGGAAGACTTTTACATAGAAATGGACTTAGAAGAGTCGATTATGTGCCTTGGTGGTAGAAGAAGGTTGGTATTCAATCATGTCATCCTCAGTTACTGGTTATTAGACCTTGAAGAAAAAATCACAATTGAAGCTCAGTTTTCTTATTTGCAAAATGGGATAAAACTAATTCCCACTTTATAGCTTTGTTGTTGCAAAGATTAAAGAAGAATATTTACAGAAATTCTCTGTAAATTACATAACATTGTAATGGTTATTAGTTGTTTTTTTGTTATTGTCATCACCTCCTTTCAGAGATCAGGGTGCTCTATTCACATGACACATCTTCTCTGCCCTCTGAGATTGGCAGAGAATGAAGAAATGAGAAACTGTGAAGTGGTACTGGCAGTCTTGCAGATGACTGAGGGCTGTTATAGGCTCTTTTTTTCCTCTCTCTTAAATTTTTTTAAATTTTATTTTAGTCGTGGGGTACATATGAGGATTTGCTGCGTAAGTAAATTGCATGCAGGTGAGGTTTGAGCTTCTAGTTTTTATCCTCATTTTGCAAATAGAAAATAAAATTTCAGTTGGGAATTTTTTTCAGGGTCTAATAGTCAATAACTGAGGGTGACTGGATTGAATACCAACCTACTTCTACCACCAAGGCACGTAATCTACTCTTCTAAGTCAGTTTCCGTTTGAAAGCCCTCCTTGGCTTGTGCAATGTTAAATTAACTTCACACCCAGCCACTGCAGCCCTGATAACACATAGTACCCTCTCTAGGTAGTGTAAGGTTAAGGACTTGGTTTCTAGACTTGATTGCTAGTGAATAGTCAATTGATTGATTTCCAGCAAGCCCTCTCTCCCCCTGGTAGTGGACCTGGTACCCAGTGTGCAGTTGTGTGCCCCTTATCACTCCTCCCTTCCTCCTTCCTTGTTCAGTGTCCGGTGTCTGTTGTTCCCACACCCAAGGGATGGCAATCTGTTTGGGCTGAGTTGCTGTTTCCCGGTGTATACTAAATATCACTAGCTAGTGAACATGGGAGGAGGGCAGAATGAAGACTTTTTTGACATCCCAGAAGGCTGTTCCTCATTTAACGATGGGATTCTGAGGTAGTGGGACAGATACAAATGACTCCCAGGGCCCCTGCCAACTGAGAAACCTCCTTTGGGTGCCAAAACACCAATAGATGTGGTGAAGAAGTCTGAATGCCAGGTGGTCTGTCCCCTTGTTGTGTTCATGAGGGCATCTGCCGCCTTCTTTGCTGAATTCCGTTTACTCGGGAGCCTTTGGTTTATTTCCGGGGATCGCTGCTTCCTCACTCTGTGTCTCTTTGGGATCTTTCTGTCTTTCTTCCTCCTCTTGTCAGCCTCTTTGTGTTTCACACTCTATCTATGGAGGGAGATATGAAGGAACTTCTCTGGACAGCACCTAGACTACAAGTCGACCCCTTTCCAGAGTGTCATTTGCATAGAATTCCACCAAAATTCTGTCCAAGACATGATACTTGAGTGGTTGTGGCTAGTGCCTTCCATCATCTCAATCTCTACTTCTAACTGTTGAAGAATGAGATGAGAGTAGAGGTGGGACAAGGAAGAGTAGAGACCCACTTCAACAAGCCCGACACAGGGGAGTTTCCATTCCATTTCACCTTCCCCTCTGTTTCTCTAAGGCAACAGGTGGCTGCCCTTAGGATCAGCCTCAAGTAGCCGATGAATGGGGATTTCAGCCCCCTGGAATACTGGTTGGGGAAACACTGAGTCTGAGATTTGGAGCTGCCCATAGCTTTCAAAGTACCTAGCTCACTCTATATCTAGGAGAGTGATCTGTGGAGGGCTATTAACATCTGCTATCCCAGTCACTGAGCCTTCTGGACCCTTTAAAGGAGAGTCTGTTCTCCCGGCATTCCTGGTTTTTGTTTCTAAAGCACAGGGTGGTGGACAGCAAGGACCCACAGCCGTGGAGAAGTGTGGAAATCATTTACTACAAGTCCCCCAGAGGAATGCAGAGCTTTGGATCAAAGTTGGAATGGACCCGTCAGGCAGTATTTATCCTCCCCTTTCTGAGTTCTGATGACTGACATTGTTCTGTTTTTATTACTGGCCCTCAGAAGCAATTGTTTTAGAAAAATATTGTCTAGACTTGAAATTGAGTGAATATGACATTAATTACGGAGGCTTTCCTCCGCATGTCTCTCTGCCAGCTGTGTTCTCTCTGTGCGTGAGCTGCTGGTGGCTCCCAAGAGACCCAGATGGTGGAGCAGAGGGACGGCCGGCGTCAGAAACCTGCTGCATGCCAGGTCCTTGACTCTGCCTTGAACACAGGACCCCTCATGCCTTCCTCACAGTAACGCTAAGAAGTTGGCTCTGTTCTCTCTGATTGCAGAAGCCAAAACTCGGGAAACTTAGATATTATGATCAGGAATACACAAGGCAAAAAAGGTGAAGTCCAGGTTCAGATCTATGTCAACCTGGTTCTGAGACATGTGCTCTTTCTGTCCCCGCATCTAGCAAGGTAGCTAGGAGTGACACCGGCTCCATTTGGTAGTAGACTCACTTACATTAGTAATTCATTTCTATAAATTCATAAGGCTGATTTTCAACTGTGAACTCCTCTGTAACTAGGCCACGGTATGCATGTAGTGGGTAATGATGACCAGCAGCTAAAAAACAAAGAAAGAATGAAAAGTTAGTTTTAATTATTTATATACATTAGTGTGCGCAAGTATGTAAGTAGGATAGATTTTAAAGGCCTAAAGCTTATATAATTTGGGGGCCCTATTTGTAAAAAAGAGATACCCAATGATGATACAAATTTTTTAAATGAAAATAAAATCCTAAGAAATTACTAATTTTAAAAAGCCAACCACAAACATCACAAAACCCAGAGAACAATGTGATAATTTTGTTAATTGACAAAATTATAATACCAGCTTTTCTATATCTGTTGGCTATATAGACTAATCATATCTTCATATAATAACAATGTTATCATGTCTTCTACTGAACGAAATAGAAAGATAATTTGATATTTTTCTTGAGCATCATGATTTGAGACAAAATTATTGACAGAAAAGTTTCTTTCAGCATCACAATTTATTATTAATAGTGTCATTCAATACTTTAAGACTGTTGTCAGATTTGGAAAAGTCTACCAAGTTTTTCAAATATGAACTGAAAGACTCGAAAGAATTTTCCACAGACTAGCTTCTGGCTTTCAAAGCTTTCAAAAAGCATTTTCTCCCCCATGACCATAGACTTTCAGTGATGGGTACCCCAGGACATGCTCATAGAGAGCTAAGATCACTAAGCCTGCACTTTTGCATCATAACACCAAATGGGTTAGCAGTGTAGGCAGTAGAAATATCCCCCAAATATCCTTTCTTCTGAGGACCAGTAATAAGTTAACCATACAAAGAAGTGACTGTGAAATATCTATGTCCTACTAAACGCAGACTATATGTTGTCCTCAGTTCCCCATCTCAATGTCTGTTTAGTTGGCTCCTTAAAGTTCCTACATACACTCCAGCACAACCCAACACATGGAGAAAGCTGATGAGGGTAAAGCTGAAATGAAGAAGGATCGCCGGAGCCCAGCAGGTTGAGGCTGCGGTGACCATGAGCAGCCACTGCACTCCAGTCTGGGTGACAGAGTGAGACTCCAACTCAAAAAAAAGAAAAAAGAAAAAAAGAAAAGGGATCTGAAAATGGCCTCTAAATTCCATTTTTTCAAATGTTACAAACCATAAGAACTTGTCACTAGGGCCCCTCCCAAGGCCTTGTGCATGTGAATGACCTTGAAGCTTACATTTCACTAGCTTGGTGGAAAATCCTTTTCTCATATATGTGTGTACTGGAAGCCTCTCCACTACAGGGCAAGACGATATTACTGATGGGAAAATGTTTTTTCTCACAGTTGTGTCGATGTTATAGAAGGGTTAAGAACCAGTGCTTTGAAATTTATAAAATGTCAATCTTGATGTTCCAAAGCTGGAGCTCTTTCTAGTACAGGGGCCAGCAAACTTTTTTGTAAAGGACAAATAGCAAATACATATTTTATGCTTTGGGGTCATGTGGTCTCCATGACAACCACTCAGCTCTACCTTTGTTGTACAAAAGTAGCCCTAAACAATATGTAAACAAGTAGCGTAACCATGTTCCAATATAACTTTATTGAGAAAAACAGTGGTGGTTCTCTGACCCCTGTTCTAGTAGCTCTTCCCTGAGTTGGACATTTCCTATACTGAGAACAAAGACATCCCCAAGGAGAGAGCATGTGGCTTCCATAGCTGCCTGTGAGGCAGTCAGTTCTGGCTCCCAACATTTTTTGGTAACTTTGGGGCAGGAGGGTTTTGAGGGAAGAGAGATGACTTCTGCGATGAGGAAGCTCAAAGATTTTTTTTAAGTGCACGGATTTTATTTTGCTACTTCTTTTTCCCAACTTTAAGTCAATTGTAGACTACATATAGAAGAGACATGTCTTTGAGTGTACACATGGGTCACTTTACTAGGTGTGACTTAAATACTAAAGAAGTCGAGTTAAAGTCTAATTTGGTTTTGTCTATAAATTTTTTAGAACTTTAGTGAATCTTCTGGTCCAGACTCTTTTCATTCATATCCACCATCTATGATCCATGTACACTTCTACAGAACACATGCTCACATTACCAATATGCTAATCTTTTGAGGTCAGAATATTAAAATGATTAAGGTAAAGTTTCTGTATTTGTCTTCATGAAGAGAGGTCTTACAGGAAAAACACAAAAGTATTCTTTTTTTGCTTTGGAAACTTCAAACTATTTCACCAAATCACTATGATTATTGTATACTTCAGAGTTAAAATTAGGAATACATTTTAGAATTACTTTCCCTCTTTCTTTTCTCTTCCCTCTCATTTTAACTGAGTTATAAGAAAGGACTTGATTAAATAAAGTGGAAAGCATCATGTTGTAATTTAAAGCATTTTGGAGTTCAATTTTCCTCCTGTATACATTCTCTTTATTATATTATATTTCCACTCCCCCAGTTAGAAGTTTAGCATCAGTAACAGATGCATATGTTATGTCTAATGTACAATGATGGGATAATTTCCAATATTAGTCCAAGGAGTTAGCTAATGTTCAACATAAATAGCATAAAAATATTTTATTTAACCCTTTAGGTACAAACAGTTCTATTTACCTGTGCTACCAAGAAATATAAATGACATTTCATTTACATTTAATTTATAACAAAAAGAGTAAGTCCTGGCTAACAATTAGTTCATTAATTAGCGAAAGTTAATGATTATAATTGTTATAATTGAAAAATATTTGTGTTTGTATTTTGTAATCACTTCCATGAAAATAACTTGAGAAGATTTTATATTTCTTCTATGAATTATAGAGGACCTATCAGAAGGGTTATGTCCAAAGTTACACTTTTGATAAATGGTAGAATTGGGACTATTTGAGGCCTGGGTACCCTACCCAAAGAATTGCCCCCATAACAAGTGAATGAGGACTCAGTGTTGGAATCAGAGAGCACAGAGTAGAGTTGGGTAAAGTGCAGGACATCTGACTCAGCCTGAACCAAGGTATCATCCTGTCCTGACCACTTAATGATGGTATGATGTTGGGCAGTCATTTAATCTCTAGAACGTCTATGTTTCGTATGTAATCAGAAACATTAATACTCAACATTTTGAGTTAAATGAGATTATGTCAGAGCATTTGATAAACTGTAACTTACCAAGTTAGGTTATGCATCTTTTCTCTACCTCAGTTTCTGTAAAGCAGTGGTTATTGACCATATTCAAATTACCTGCATGGCTCTTGATGAATAAAACCCCAAGAAACCCCAGATCAATGAACTATAATAAATAATTGAAAATCAGACTGCCTCTAAGTTTGTTTAGCAGTCCCCACACCCAAAGTAGCTACAAGTGAGTCATATATCTTAGCTACCCACCCAACAGCGTTTTATGCTTATGTAGACACGTGGGAAAAGGGGGAGAGACTAAACTGTATTTTCACAGCTCTTTTACGCTATGTTTTACAGAGCTCTTTATATATGTTACTGATTTTATTATCTTGGCAACTCTGAAAGTTTTTTCAGCTTCAAAAAGATCAAACCATTTACAGAAGTTCACATAGTTTTTAAGTGGCAGATGCAAGGTTCACTCCCAGGTCTCAAACTCTAATTCCTTCCTAGGCTTTAAACTTTGTATTAAACAACTGTGAAAAGTATTTTGTTATTTATTTAATTACGATTGCTTCCCTCTAAGCAGACTGATGAAGGGAGGAGGAGAGGAGCTCTCTGATGTTTGGCAGGAAGTTACCTGCAACTAAACTGCCAGCTCTGGGAATAAAGTGCTGGTTTTCCACACGTCTAGAAGAAGGGACTAAGTGACTCAGAGGTGTCTCATCTGTAGCCTGAGTGTCCAAGGTGAATGGTTCTTGGCGTGTGGTTTTCTGGAGTAGAATGGTTTCTCCCAAAATTGGAGGAATAACATGGGATTGCCACTTTTTATTTTACTCAGTGAGGACATAAAGACAAAAACAAAGAAAACACTGGTCACATACTATCAATGTCATTTCACTGAAGACGTTTAACATCATCTCCAAAGAGGCAGAATGCATTATCAGAATAAAATAATAAACCTAGCTCTTTTGACAATTCTCTCTCTCTTTCCCTCCCTCCTTCCCTCTGTCTCTCCTTATCTCTCTTTCTTCCCTTCTTTTCTCCTTCTCTTTCCTCCCTCCCTCCCTCCCTCCCTTCCTTCCTTCCTTCCTTCGTTCCTTCCTTCCTTCCTTCCTTCCCTCTCCTTCCCCCCTCAGTGCAGCCTAGTCCTTAAGCAAGTCATTGAGAGCCATAAAGGGAGTTCTCTGTCCTCCATGGGAATGTGCACCTCTTCATTTTAGTAGAGTCCCCTGGGTAGGAGTGAATGAAACCAATTGTGTATTTCTTGGAGTCACTGGGACCTCTGTGTTTCCATGAATTGTGAAAGATTAAAAATACGAATGCATAATGATGTAAGAAAGCATGCAGTCGAGCAGAGTTGGGCCACCAAAGTGTTGAAATGTGCCCACTGAAAACAAAGGGGACCTACCTCTCCTATTCCCAAAGGAGGTGCAAATGACTCAACTGCCAAAGAAAACATGAAGTTTGACAACTGCCAGTGTACTTGACAGCTCCAGAGGGATCTTTCGGTGGAGAGTCTGGGTGGGTCCCTGTCAGGAGAGGGTGGAGGCTGTGTTGCTTGGAGAGCAGCACTCCAAGTTGGACGTTTTGCTCTGCAGCGGGGAGATTGGGTTTCCCTCTGATTGTATTTAATGCTCATGCAATTGCAGTTGAGCATGAATCACTTCATTTCCTTTACGTTGCCCCACCTTCCTATCCACACCCCTCAGCACACACTTAAACCTCCCCTTAAAGTTTTCAGAAACTCCCCACCAGCCCAGTTTCAGTAGTCAGGATTGTTGGGTTCTGCTGCGACTATAAGGGAGTGGGGGACAGGGAGGAACACAGATTCATGGAGGTTTTGTGAAGACAGTTTGCACTCTACAGACTCACTAAAGTGCTATTCATTGACCAGCAGAGTTGGAGTTATGTGGAGACTTGTGAGAAGTGCCCACCTCAGAACTACCAAATCACAATTTTTTTAAACAAGATTCCAGGTGATTTGTGTGCAAACTAGAGTCTGAGAGGTACTGGCTTACAGAACTTTGGATGTTACAATACCTCTCAAGCTGGCCTCTGCCCATAGCTGAGATATTGCTGAGAGTTTTCAAAAAACTAAAAATTCCATTACAATTATAGAGTGAGCACAAGATTAATCAGGAAGCCTGAAAGATGCTAAAGCTAATTCAAAAGAGAATGCAAGAGACTGCAGTGTACATAGCTAATAAAAGAAAGATTGCTGAAATAAGATAGGAAATTTAAGTACAAAACTAGTTAATGTCCTGCGGGACAATAAAACTGTAACCTCTGAGGTTATCTTTTCTACCACACAGAAATTTCTTTCATCTCTGCCAGATAAAAATGACATGCAATCTATCAGTCTTCTACAGAATAACATCTAACTTTACAGAATCTTTACTTTTAATCAATATTAAATAAATTTTAAAAATATATATCCCCAGGACAGAATCAGATGATTCTTTGGAAGGCTTGTCACACAATGCTCTGGTATGACTCTGAAAGGTAACTCAGTTGTCTTTTGTATCATTTCCAAATTTTGGATACTCTTTTTTTAACACGGAGTATGATCAAAGTACAAGTAGCCCTCTGCCACAGAGCATCTTCTCCTCCTGCCTCTCAAGGACACACATCCCGTTCCCTGAGTCTTCGATTACCCTCATGGGAAACACTTTTGACAAAGAATATAATATTGAGGTAGTCAGTCACAGTGGCTCATGCCTATTACCCCAGGACTTTGGGAGGCTGAGTTGGGAGGATTGCTTTAGCCCAGGAGTTCAAGATCATTGAGCAACATGGTGAGATCTGATCTCGATAAAACAATCAAAGAATGTAGCCGGGCATGGTGGTATGGTAGCACACACCTGTAGTCCCAGCTACTCAGGAGGTTGAGGTGGAAGGATTGCCTGATTCCAGGAGGTTGAGGCTGCAGTAAGCTGTAATGGTGCCACAGCACTCCAGCCTGGGTGACAAAATGAGACTTTGACTTCAAAAAAAAAAGGTAGTTCTCCTCACCTCTCTGCGTTCCCAAGGCACCATTTTTTTCTAGGGCCCAGATACTCCATGGAGTTTTTCCAGAATTCTCTCTCTCTCAGAGGGCCCTTATTTCTCGGAACTTCTGTAGCATTTAACCCATCTGTCCTTATTAATATTTCATTTCTTTCTTTTTGGTGCATTTCAAGCAAGTTTAGAGCAGGAAATGGAATGGAATGGAGGGTGCTGTTCCTTTCAACGACATTTGGCTCAGTGCTAGTTCACATTGTTATTCAATGGCATTGTGATTTTACTTTTAGTTTTTTGACTCTCTGGCCCCCTTGTGTAGGGGAAGGGGACCTCTTCCTGGCTCCTACAGACAGGAATAGAAAACAGAGAAAGGCAGAGACACAAGGCAAAGGGAATGAAGTGATAACAACTAGAAATCCTTTGTGATTGCAGCCTCCATTTTACTCCACTTCTAATTTGAACCATTTCTTAGCAAATTGTTTGGCATGGAAACATTTCAATGCTGTTTGAGAGGGAGGCGGAAAAGACACGTTAAAAAAAAGTAGCTTAAGCCAGGCTCAATGGCTCAGCCTGTAATCCCACGCTTTGGGAAGCTGAGGTGAGTGGATTGCCTGAGCTCGCGGGTTCGAGACCCGCCTGGGCAACTTGGCAAGACCTCATCTCTACAATAAATCAAAAACTAGCCAGGTGTGGTAGAGCGCGCCTGTAGTTCCAGCTACTTGGAAGGCTGAGGCGGAAGGATTGCCAGAGCCCAGCAGGTCGAGGCTGCGATGGCCGGGAGTGACCACTGCACTCCAGTCTGGGTGAGAGTGAGACTCCAACTCACATACACACACACACAAAATGTCACGTGAAGAGGCAGAAACTGTTAAAAGGGAGTACAGTTGAAGGATTCCAGAGGAAAGCAAGAGTTTGTGCAGATAAACAAAGACAAGGAGAAACTTCTCCAGAAAACACGGGCTCATCTTGTGTCTGCATTGCCACAACTATGCTTGCACAAATATATCAGGGGTATCAAGAATGCTATAATGATACTCCATCACCCATGGTTCTCGTTTTAACCACTGTAATAAGCAAAACATACAGAGTCCATTGCTGGCCCTAAAGACTATAATTTTCTCGGAGGAGAAATATTGCAAAAAGGGAAAAAAGAGAGAGAGTAGAAAACATGATATTTTGTTCAGTTCCTAAAAAAAGCATTTTTCCCCTTTCTCTGTTGCTCTTTCCTTTCATTAAACTGTCCTTAAGTGCTTTTAGAGAAAACTAAGTAGGCCACAATTCTGGGCTGCTGACTGAATAATTATAAGTCTGAGATGGCCAGAGAGAGGCCCGGGTCCTCTCCTGAAATCCAGAGACCCTCGGGGATTGTGCCAGTTGCGGCTGGACTCCTCACGTTGAAATGATTTCTCATTTTGAAGGAAAATCATGGACATTCTTATCCCTATTAGTCCTCTGAGAACTTGGGCCACTGCCAGATTTTATTGGAAAATTGCAACAAAAGAAATTAGAGATAGTGATATTTGAAGGGTTACACTAGCGGCATAGCGAACCCAGATTATTTCCAGATCAGTTCTGCTCCTTGAGCTAAAATCTATTCTCTGCTTTTTAAATATCCACCTTTCCTTAGAGGAGTCAGATTCTTATTGACTATTGTACGTGTGCATGTGTGTGTGAGTGTGTGTGTGAGTGTGTAAGTGTGTGTGTGTGTGTGTGTGTGTGTGTAAGAAGTTATTATAAGATTACTCTAGGGAAAGTTCCAACAGAGAGCTGGGTGAACACTCTACAAAGAAAGTTCAGTTCAACTGAACAAGTATCTGTCTGCTGGGGCCCAGGAGACAGCTGGACATAGGAAGGGACATGAGACAGAGACACCACAGAGGTCAGGACATAGAGCCTGCTGGAGGACAGGACAGAGATTGTGTATACTCAAATGTGAAATAGTCATTGCAAAAAGACCTAAGAGCAAATGCATTTGATGCCCTCGGTGGTGTCAGGGTCTGATCCTCCAGGGGCATCTCAGTAAGGGGGAAAAAATCCAAGCTTGGGAGCCAGACAAAGCTAGCATTTTACCTTAGCTTTGCTCCTTGTTTAATGTGAATTGAGCAAATAACGAGCCTTTTCTTGGTTTCTGGGACGAATGAATTGTAGCATAGGATCCTCTATTTTTATAAGGCTCTCTTTATTTTAAAATTCAGAGTCTCCTCCTTTTCTAACTTTTCTGCAAATCCAATATACATTACCCAGGTCCTAAGTATAGTATCAACGTGAAGTAGTCGTGTATCCTCTCTCCAGCTTCACCCTCCCTCTCTCTCAGTTATCATATGTATCATATGACAACCTGACAATTCTTGATGTAGCATCCTCGTGTTCCAGAAGAAAAACTGTTTTGGGTGATGGTGGTAGAGTAAACACTAGAGATATGAAAAAACACAAATCATAATAGTACATCAACTCAACATAGTCAATTGTGACATGTGTTGTGTTTGACTCTGTTCTCTGGCAGTGTAAAGGCCACATATTGAAATCAGGATAGAAACTAAAAAATAAAGGAAAATCACGAGCACAATCTCAGACTCACCCTAAGTTAGAAATTGCCCCACACAAATAAAGACTAGGTTTTCTCTTCTAGCACAGTGTTGGACATATAGCTTGGGCTAATATGTTTGAATAATATTCTTGCTGATTATTTGTCTAAATCAGCATTTTTGATCTGACTCCTTCAAGTACAGCCATAAAGGAAAATATGGAAAATAGGTGACAGGATCCTTGCTTGAAAGGGGTCTTTGAGGTGAGATGTAATGCCTAGAGGGAAGGGAAGGAAGAGAAGTGGTTCCTTCTGGCCCACACATTCCTGGACTCAACTGGCCAAGACCCACATCTTGGGTAAGGCTTCTCATTCTGAACATCTATTCCCTTAGCTCCCAGAATAATCACATGGCTGCCTCTGTATGTTATTCTATCATCATCAACTGGTAAAAACCCAAATTTCTTATAATTAACTGAAATGGCTGGCATGAAACTTTCTAGACACAAGAATAGAAGCCACTTACACCTTGTTGTTGATGGAATCTTCTAGCAGAACACACTTACCATGTGAAGGTTGTTTGTCAACTGCAGTTCTGGGTTTTTTTGTTTTCGAAGGGGGTAGTGGGATAGATTTCTTTTTGGGGATGTGGTGTAGACTAGAATGTTTGAGCAACTAAAAAACTGATTTCTAAAAGAACTAAAAATTGACCTTTTATATGGCCCAGCAATCCCCCTACTGGGACTATACTGGACGAACTCAAATCATTCTGCAAAAAAGATACCTGCATCGCATATTTATTGCAGCACTGTTCACAATAGCAAAAACATGGAACCAACCATGCTGTCCATCAAAACTGGACTGGATAACAAAAATGTGGTATATACACATGATGGAATATTATGTAGCCATAAAGGACAAACATGTGAACTTCACAGTAACTTGGATGGATTTAGAGTCTATAATACTCAGTGATCTATCACAGAAACAAAGAACAGAGTACCACATGTTCTCACTCATAAGCAGACCCTGAACATTTGCCATAATACTGTAAGAAAGGGATTGGCAGTAGCAAGATACTGCTGGGTTAAGGGGGCGACACAACACCAATAAGTGTACCTGATCTCAAACCAGGCAAAGTAGGGATCAAAGGGAGGCCCAAACTTTACCTGTACACTGTCCACTTGTATACCTAATCCTGGATTGTACCCCACATCTTTAAAATAAAATACAGGCTGGGTACAGTGGCTCATGCCTATAATCCCAGCACTTTGGGAGGCTGAGGTGAGAGGATTGCCCGAGCCCATGGGTTCGAGACCAACCTGGACAACTTGGTGAGACCGCATCTCTCCAATAAATAAATAAATAAATAGCCAGGCACAGTGGCGCATGCCTGTGGTCCCAGTTACTTGGAAAGCTGAGGTGGAAGGATCACCTGAGCCCAGCAGGTTGAGGCCGCAGGTGCCATGAGGGTGCCACTGCACTCCAGCCTGGACAACAGAGTGAGACTCCAGTTCAGGAAAAACAAAAAACAAAAAACTGTAGTGTTAATAAAAACATTTGGTGTTTCAAATATAACAAGAATCAGGTGACTCAGGGCAAACATTCTCTTCTCTCTTCCTCCAGCCATGGTATTTTGGGAGAAGATAAAGCAGCTGACTTCCCTGAGGAGCCTCAGCTAGAGGCCTTCACCTCCTGCCTCCCTGGTCCAGATGGAGCATGGCATCCTGTCCCTGGACTGGGGCTGGGGCTGGCACTGGGGGACAAGCCTCATGCCTCCTTTCAAACAGATAGTTTCTTCATCTCTGCATCTGTTTCCCCCATACCAATTAGGGTTTGATGAACATGTTCCAATCGCCACAAGAAGGATTGTTACCAGCATTGTTATGAAATGCCATTTCCAAAACTCAGGGCCCCCCACTTTCGCTCCCTTTCCCAGAAGCACTTTTCACGGGAGGCTCCCACTTTATAAACATCAGGCTGGCTTCTCACATGGTTCCCTCACAGAGAGCTCCGTGCAAGGAGGATTGAAGCCATATTTTATCCTCCTTGGCAGGGTTTCCATGCGAATGATTCTTACCATGCAGTGTAAGGGGTAGGAGGTGGACTTATTTTACTGTGGTCCCACAACAAGTTGCACAGGAGCAGGGACAGAGTCCATATGCTCTGGACAGAGTAGACATTCAATAAATACCTGTTGGATGCATAAAAGCAATTAATGACCTCCCTCTGGTTACTTCCTTTTGTGTTAAAAATGTTCGGAGGTGGTGGATGTTGGCCGAAAGATTCCATATTTTATCAAGCTCCTTTCTTTGCCGACATTTTGTTGACTGAAACTTGAGTCCACCCCAGATAGAACTGGCTTCCTGTGTCCTTACAGCACTTCCTGCCACAGCCCCCTCCCTTGTTACAGAAGACCCCTTCTACAGTCCTCCGGATGTTACCCCCATCAGCCTGCCACTGAGTCTGTGTTTGTGCTTCCGTTGATATCTGTTCTGTGACTATCAGCCAAATCTTACTAAAATATAATATGTCACTTGGGTTCTCCCCCCTGGGCTCATATACTTAATAGTAGCCTTCGGGAGACCCTGTGCACGAGTTCCCAGAGGTGGCTTTGGAGGGAGGATTTTGGCAATAGTAACTTAACAGCAGGTATTAGAGTAATTTATCTCTTCTTTTGGACTAAAAACATCTTGAGGGCAGTCCCTTTTTATTCATCTTGTGTCCCTGGAAACACCTCACTCTAGTCAGTTATCAATAATATTTTATGAATAAATATTGAGATGACTAGCTAATGTAATAAAGAAATTTGAAAGATGATATACATGGATTAATATAACCCTGCCCATGTGACATATTTGCATCTTCTACAGTTCTCTTCAATGGCTTCAACCCCTTTAGTTGAGAGAAATTTTCAGTATGGAGGTAGTGGTAGAAAATCTCTAAGCTGGGTCCTAGGGATACATCTTCCCTTGAGTAGCTTGCTTCTAATCAGTAGAACATGGTAGCATTGATTAGGTTACAAATGACTGCCACTTGCTATGTTGGAGATAGCCACATGACAAGGATCTGAGAGAAGCTTTTGGCTAATAGCCAACAAAGAACTGAGATCTTCATTCTGACAACTTGTAAAAAACGGAATGCTGCCAATAAGCTTGTAAGCTTGGAAGCAGATACTCCCCAGTCGAAACTTTAGATGAGGTCTCAGTCCTAGCATGAGTGCAAACTTGTAAGATCCTGAACAGAGGGTCCCAGCTGAACTGTGTCCAGACTCTTGGACCACAGAAGCTATGAGATAAGAAATATGTGTTGTTTTAAGCTGCTAAGTTTGTGGCATTTACTGGAGAAGAAGGTGAGTTGTGATTGAGCTTTATTGTAGAATAGAATATAGAATTGTCAGTGGCAAAGGGTATAAAGAAAAAGGTATTGTAAACAGAGGGAACACTAGAAGGAGAAAGTAGAAGGAGCGTGGCATGTGGGTCAAGTGATGAGGAGATTGGCTGGCCATAGCAGGGCCCAGCAGGGGAGCAGTAGAAGGCAGGGCTGTAGAGAGAAGTGGGTTACCAGGTGGAGAGGAGTAGGGGTTTGAATCCATGTAGAGGGGTTGTTGAGTACCCAATAGCTTTTTCTGCTCCCTTCCCTGCTAAAAAGAACTCCCATATTCTTCATCCTAGGGATGGATATGATTGTTCTAGTTCAATTAGAGGCACTCTCTTCCCCTTTGTCAGTGATTGACTTGGAGATGAGCATGTGACTCAATTCAGCCAATAAGACATAAGCCGCACTTGGTGACTCAGCCTGTAATACCGCACTTTGGGAGGCTGAGGTGAGTGGACTGCCTGAGCCCGCAGGTTCGAGACCCGCCTGGGCAACTTGGCAAGACCTCGTCCCTACAATAAATCAAAAAATTAGCCGGACGTGGTACGCGCGCCTGTAGTTCCAGCTACTTGGAAGACTGAGGCGGAAGGATTGCCGGAGCCCAGCAGGTCGAGGCTGCAGTGGCCGGGAGCGGCCACTGCACTCCAGTCTGGATGACAGAGTGAGACTCCAACGTGCTCCACCCCCCAAAAAGAGACATAAGTAGAACACTTCTAGATAGTTCAAAAAAATATTTTTCCATAATTAAAAGGAGGGCTTGAGCCAGGCTCGGTGGCTCAGCCTGTAATCCCGCGCCTTTGGGAGGCTGAGGTGAGTGGATCGCCTGAGCCCGCGGGTTCGAGACCCGCCTGGGCAGCGAGACCTCATCTCTACAATAAAATCAAAAAATCAGCCGGGC